>NC_133654.1:88246429-88341674 GCF_009905375.1 Apium graveolens | reverse complement strand
AGGAGAAAATTGATGAAAGGATGCAACAAATTTTTGGTTCTACAACTTCAAAATCACAATCTGTGAAGCATAGCACAAAGGTGGAGCCAATCATTATGGAGCTCAAACCAGTAAGGAGGAATAAGGTTGGAGAGACTTCTTCCAAGAATCTGAAACCTATGGTTCTCAAGCCCAACAACAGATCCAACAAGGACTCTACAAAGAACCCACTAAGCCTTGCTCAGTTGAAAGGAGTGGATTTTCCTCTTCCAAAGCCTGATGAAGACAAGGTTTTGGGTGGTAATATCATGAAGCACAAGGAGACCAAGGATGTGGTTGAAAGAATGAACATGGCTATTATCTTTAGAGAGGGAAAGAGTATATGTGTGATACAAGGACATCCCAAATTCTCAATAGCCAAGAGGGAAGAAGCCAGAAGGTTGAAAGAAGAAGCTAAAAAGCTAAAGGCTGACAAAAGAGCACAAGCAAAGCTTGAAAAATAGCTAAAGTCAAGTCAAGCTGAAGAAAAGAAAGAAATTGAAGACAAGGGTGAAGATGTAGGTATGGGGGACATACTTAGTGATGATGTGGAAGAAAGAAGTAAGGAAAGAAAGGAATGGCAGAAAGGGAACAGAAAGAAGGCCAATGCAAAAAGGAAGATTGTAGATGGAATTGAAGAAACCCAATCAAAATCCAAATTACTACCTTCTATTCCTGAACCCATTGTGCCTGACCCCTTCATAAACATCCATGGTGAAATAATCACTCCTAAGGAAGAACCAATTGATTGGGACACCATCAAATTACCCACTTTCTTAACCACTTCTCCACCATCAAAGAAGCAGAAAAGAAAAATCAAATCAACACCTCCTGTAACCTCAATCAAATTCACTCAGAAGCCTAAGCCTAAGCCACAAGCCTCAAAGGATGATTATGTTCACATTTGTGACATAAAGGAATTTACAGACATTGAACTCTATCTGGATGAGCTGGAGGAAGTAAGGGGAATAGATGCCTACAGACAGCTTCCACAAAGACTAGTGTTCAAATATAAAGGAAATGGGGAAAGGACTTGGCCTCTTTACAGAATTCTGGATGAAGGCTATTCTACCTTGGTTAGAGTCTACTCAGCTATAAAAAGGGATTCTGGCTTTACCAGGATTGCCAAAACTGAGATTCTCAACAAGATTTCCAGCATAAGGAAAACTTGGTGGGAGCCCAATGCCTTGCCTAGAACATTACTCATCCCAGAGAGAGGAATTACAGTTCATAAATCACCTCATTGGTTGATGGAGTTCAGAGACAATAAAGGAGTCAGAAGATTTTTCAGACTTGAAGATCAGCTCAAGATTGCCAGTAATGAAACTCTCAAGGATATGCAATCTAAGTTGGACAAAAATGAAGAAGATGAAGCTGAATTCTACAGACAACTCCAACTCCAAATAGAGGAGAATGACAGGAGGCTAGGGAAGAAAACAAGGGATCAAAGGAAAAGAAATTAATCTACTCAGGTTTAAGGAGCACCCTTGGAAATAATGTAATTCTTCAATTTTATCTCAGTATACACATTTTTGCAGCACTTTTGAATTTCTACTTTATTTCAGTTCATATGTTTTATAAGTGTTTTGTTATCATCAAATTAAACCCAAATTTATGCCTACAATTCTAGTAGACATAAATAGGGGGAGACTGTTAGGAATATGTGTATTAGTTTGATGATAAGTTAAACAAAACACTTAAGTAGAAATCTAGTGTTTGTAGCCTCAACGGATAAGACCATTTTGGCTATCCGTTGAAAGAGTAGCTTTACTTAGAAATAAGTTTAGTATTGTAGCACATTTCATTCTCTGTATTTAAGTTGTAATTCTTAGATGTTGTGGGAAATTATCAGTCATGTTGACTACTAGTGGATATGCAAATAGGAGGGCTAATTGTAAATATTTCATGCCTTGTAATTTTGTATAATTGAAGTAGTATCAACTGATATTAAAGGCCTTCAATGGATTAGAAACAAAGCTTCAACGGATATCTCTAAAGCTTCAACGGATAACATCCATCAACGGATGAGTGCTTCAACAGATAAAGCTTCAACTACTAATGCATCAATGGATAAAGCTTCAACGGATAAAGTCATCAACGGATGAAAACTTCAACGGATGCTTAGTTCAATAGCAGTTGATAGTGATAATTCATAAGCTGACAGAGGCACATGGGTTGACAGAGACAAACTGGAATGTGGCAGCCTCTAGGAGGAATCAAGAAAATGCAGCATTTCCATTCTGGTGCAAACAAGGAAGTATTCAAAGATTCACAGCTAAACCTAAATTGCATTGGATAGAGAAATGAAGAAGAAACATGTGAAGAATCTTTTAATTGTATTTTATAGTTTTGTCTTCACTTGTAAACTTGGTGATATATAAACCAAGTAGCAGCTAGTAATTAGATTGTGATTTTTCCAGAGCTGTTTAGAAAAATCCTAAGAGAAAATCATCTAGTTTGTACTAGGACGCAGCTGTGATTTAATTCTTTGAATCACAGATTTTCTGAAATAACACATCTCTTGTGGAACAACAAATCCACCAGAAAAGTTTTTAAGTTCTTTATGTTTTTTACATTTGTGTTTGAATATATATATATGTCCGTATTAGCTTCAAGCAATTCACACACATTTGTTCACTAAAACACTTAGCCTTAGAAACTGCTCAAAACTTGAAAAAGTTTTGAGATTTACATTCAACCCCCCTTCTGTAAATCTCATTGTTAGTCCACTGGGAATAACATAATCGCTAATTGATATGGAATATAATTCTGCTTCCTAAAATATATCAATCAGATATCTTTTCTTCCATGTATTCTATTCTTCATAGAATTCCTTCTTCATGCATATCTCTTCTTATGTTTGTCTTGATCTTCTCTTCCTATGAATCAGCTGCCTTCCTGATCTGAACGTTTCCTTTAAGTCCTGATATTATCTTCTGATAAATATCTTCTGAACCTTAAGTACTAATGACTTAAGTTCTGACTTCAGTATAAGTGCTGATTTCAATTAAGTACTGATTTGTCCTCTTTAAGTGAGATCTGTAAACTAAACATAAATCACATTAGTCATGACATTATCAAATATATCTAACAATCTCCCCCAACTTGTAAATTAGCATAATATACAAGTTTAACAGATATTTGATGATGTCAAAAACATTAAGTACAAATACATGAGAATTTGACTAGATAACTACAACTTACAGTCCTTAAAGCTTTACCAATCTTTAACTTCTGATAACAACTTCAGTCTGTATACATATCAGAATTTGAGCAGTTGTAGATCTTGACTTGGCTTCATCTTCTGATCTCTCTGATGTCAGGAGTTGTTCTGAGATAGTTCTTCAACAAACATCTCTCAGCATATCTGAGTTCATCAATCATCCTCCTTTTAGCATCTTTAAGTTCTGCAGTATCTTCACCAATTTGAAAGATTGCAGCCCTGAGATCATTAATTCTAGATTTCTTTATGTCCTGATCCTGTCTGATCAAATATGCCTTGTCAGACTCAAGATTGAATTCCACAGCCCTGTAACCCAGAAAGGTAGTTATAATCTTAGCAGAATTGGGCTTCATCTCAACAATATCACCCTTGTGATCTCTGTACTTTGGAAGATATGTGCTGTTAGACTTAACAGAATAAAGCTTTTTCTATTTCTGAATTTGACTCTTCAAAAAGTTTGCAGAACTTTCTATTATTTTGTCATTCACTTGAAGTAAGAATAATACATGTTCCAGCTCTTCAAAATACTTCAGTGGAATGGCATTTTCCCTTATATGATAAACCCTACCATCTGTCATGAAGTACAACAAGATGTGTTCTTTCAAGTAGGTATGGTAAACCATTTGTACAGATTCTAGTTGATTCAATCTCTCAGGAGTTGCTCCAATACCTGGTTCACTTAAGGAAGTTGGATCATTGGTTGTGTTCTGTATTCTTCTTTCATCAGCACTTCCCAATCCAGTTTTATCTCTTGCTTCCTTTCCAGTAACCACTCTTGCTTCAAAACCACTTGCAGCAGTCTTCGAAGGTTGAGTTTGTTTGGCTTTGGTGAATCCTGGTAGGAGTATCTTCGAAGGTTTAACATGAGAAATGTCAGAGATTTCCTTTGATTTATCTTCTGATATCAAGTTAACTTGAGCTATGTCAGAGGTTACTTGCTTCTTTGAGATATCAGAACTAACTATCTCTTGACTCTGAACAACTTGAGCCATGTCAGAGGTTGTCTTAGAAACTTTTCTTGAAGTCAGAGCAAGATCAGCATCTTCATCAGTAATTTCTTCATTCACAAGAGGCACATAAACCTTGATAGGTTCACCAACTTTCTCTTTGCCCTTGGACCTTGGATCTATCTGCAGTTGTGATTTAGCTTTGGTTGCTACAGAATTTGTCCTTTCTTTTATCACAATGCCTTTGAGCTTTGGAAGTTTCTTTTTACCAGAAGCTTCAGATTTAGAATTGACTTTTTCTGATTTAAGTCTAGCTTCTTCTTCCATCAGACTCTCCAAGTCCATTCCTGGATTTTCCTTAAGAAATAACTGTCTTGACATTTCTTCATCAAGATCCAAAAGTTCATCAGAACTTATCCTTTTACCAGTAGCAGAAGTAATTCTTTTTCCAGCATCAGAACTTATCCTGTGACTTGTGATTTCAGCTTTTCTTGATGAGAAACCTCTACCTTGACTATGACCTCCACCCATTCCAAAGTTTCCCTAGTCATCTTTTTTATCATCCTTCCCCTTCAGTGTCTTGTCAGTTTTGTATTTAGACTTAATTACTTTCTTCCCCTTTTTGGCATCAGTAGGTAAGAGAAGAGAGACAAGCAATTACACTGAGGCTTGGATTTCATCGAGTTGAGATTGCTGAGAAGCTTGATTTTTCAAAATATCATCAATCTGAGACTGTTGCTTCTCTTGAGTTTTCTCAATATAAGCAACTCTGTCAAAGGTAGGTTGGAAGAATTTTTTCTTGTCAATTTTCTGAACTGTTTCTTGTTTGAGTAATTCTTCCTGAATTTTATGTAACTCTTCATGAGTTATGGAATGGAGACCTTGCAGATTTTTAGTACTCAATGCAGTGACTCGAAGCTTTGTTTTGAAATCATCATTAATTAACATCTCATCAGCTTTTGTCAAGTGCTCAGCAAGAGTCTTTGCAGATGGAACACAGGTAACTGAGTTCCATTCCTTAGTCCACTCATGTCCTGCAGGAGTTTCACTCCAAGGCACTGGTGCTTCTCTTGTAACAAACTTCTTAACTAGTTCACTTTTGTGAACAGTTTGCTGAGGTGCATGTCCTGAAGGACCTGCTTCATCAGCATCTGCATTTAGAGCAGCATCACCAATATCATCAGCATTTGCAGCATCAGAACTTACAAAATCAGCATCTTCTGATAAAACAACAGTATGAGAAGCAATTGAGGCTTCAGCATCATCCTCTAAGTGCTGATCTGGTTCCAAGTTCTGATGAACAGCCATATCCTGATGCTCACCTATATTCTGATCATCATCATCTAGATGCAGAGAAGGTGTTGGAGATAAATCTGGAGTTTTAGTAGCATCAGGAAAAGGTGTTGTAGATGGATTAATTGATGTTGGATCTTCTAAGTAAATACCTCAGGCACAACCAGGTTCTGAATATCAATTTCAGCACTTGTGCCTGGATCAACAGGAGATACAGTTTCATGTACAGGAGACACAAATGGTGTGTTTGCCTTTTCTGTAGCAGCTTCATGAGTTGGAGTCAAAGGAGAAGCAGTGGCTTCAGCAAATTCTGGTTCTTGTGAGATCAGAGATTCCTGATCTCCTTCCTTAACTGCTGCTTCCTCATCATCTAAAACTGGCCTTTTAGCTTTATGTTTCTTGTATCTCTTAGAAGGTGGGGATTCCTTGGGAGGTTCAGCAGAAGTCATTCTCCTAAGCCTTTTTAGAAGCTTAGATCCCCCAATTCCAGAATCCTTCTGAGAAGAACTTTCTCAGCTTCTTTAACAACAGGTTCTGATGAAGAAGCCTGTTCCTCACTATCAGACTCATCTCTCAGAACAATCCTCCTTCTCTTCTGTGGTGTTTGAGAAACAGTCTTTGTTCTCTTGGGCTTGGAAGATGAAGGCTTCACAGTAGGTGCTGAGGATGAAGGTTGAGTTGTCTGTGAAGTTGAGAGATATGATTTGAGATATGTTCTGAGGGAGGGTTGAGGAATTGATGTATGAGTGGTATGTTCTGATGGTTGCTGTGGTATTTGGGATGTGGTGGTGGGTTGTACATTAGGATAAACAGATCTATAGATTTCAGGATCAATATTTACCAAGATCTGTTTTACAGACTGAGGAATCGGTAAAGGTCTAACCACCTTTTTCTTAAGGTCAACATTTACCAAGTCATTAAAGGCTCGTTTTGCAATTTTAAAGGGTGGATATAAAGAACTGGCTAGTTGAGGGGGATCAGTACATCAAAAGTTATATATAAGCTGACAGAATCTAGCAAAGTAAACTACATTTCTATCTTCTGTCATCCTATCCCCTATGAAACCTATCACAGCACTTGCAAAATGAAAATGAGTTTGGTTAATAATAGCATACCCGATGTGCTGACTCATTATTGGAATGGCATCAAAGTTTGAACACTTATTCCCGAAGGCTTTAGTGATGCAGTCGAAGAAGAAGCTCCATTCCTTTCTGATATGTGCCCGTTTCAATTGTCCAAGCTTAGCCAAACTCTTTTCATACCCCAAACTGTCCATTAACTCTTGTAGAGCTGATTCCTCCGGTGTTGAAAAAGTACAGCCTTCTGGTAAATGTAAGGCCTTGCGAATTGTACCAGGAGTTACCATATGTTCAGAATCATCCACTTCAAAAACAATATTGGGAGTACCAGTTGTACCACCATTATCAAAATGCCCAGTCCACCAAAGCGTCAGAACTTGTTGGCTTGAAAAGACTGAAGGCTGGGTCAATGCATACCCAATTTCACTGTGTGCAAGAAGATCTTGCACAAAATGCAACTCAGACGGAGCTTCAGCATGATCGAGAATTACAGCATAGTTATTTGGAACGAACTTAGCTCCATCAATGATCAAATCCTTAGGTGCCATGAAAAAAATCGAAAATTAAGATTACCTGTTAGGTGTTTGATAAAATGTCTGTATGAAAAACCAACGTCAGGAGATGAGAGAGAGTAAAAGCAAAGAAAGAGAGATAAAGTCTAAAAGTAAATAAAAGATTGTATAATCTTCTCTCTCTCTTACTTATACTTGGTAAAAAAAATATAACCGTTGGACACCTGTCAAACATGTAGCAATAATGAATAGTTAATGGGCACGGGAAAACAGTAATCATTACTTACCCACTTGCAGTTTTTTAAGGAAAAAACTGTTCCACTTACCCAGTAATTCCATTAATTGAGGTAAATCAGTTTTAATTCAAAATTTAAACTGTTCCCACTTATTCAATTATTTTCATTGCAAAACCAATATTCTGAAAATAACTTAATTTAAATCAATGATTAAAATGATCATCAGAACATGGATATATCAGGATTTAACAGTGTAGTTAAATGTGCAAACATCTCAGAGATAGAATCTTGCAAAAATAAGAAATTTCATTAATATATTAAGAGAATACATTCATGAAATTGAAATTACATCAGAGAATTACAAGACTGTCCTAAGCTTCTAACCCTAACATCAATAGCTTTAGTCCTAGCTCAAGAAGCAGGTCAAAGCTGACGATGAATAAAAACAGGAAGAAGAAAATAAATTATTTCTTCTTCCGACTCTCTACAAAAAGAATAGTGAGTCGAATGATTCGCTCTTGTTGGCGGAGAGCTTCCAACCTTTCTTCCTCCAATCGCTCCAGATGGCGATGGTAGTCCATGTAAAAGAACAAGAGGTGTGTGAGAACCTCCTGGGGAACCGAGTCCCAAATCTCATCAAGAATGACAGTCACGTGCCATTCCTGCTGCCATCCCTTATGGCTTAACTCCATGTTGAAAGTCTCATAGTTTAAAAACATATTGTAGTTAACCATGATGTTGTGTATATGAGGGAAAAGAGAGTAAGTGTTTGAGGAAAGAATTAATATATAGGCTGATGTGAAGTGTTGGTTTATATAGGCAAGAGAATGCCAGGAGACACAAGGAAATTTAATGCTGACAGGTAAAAATAATTCTACCTCGTCTCCCTAGACTGGGAAGATGAAAAACAGTCATTGGAAGTGTAAGACAGGGTTTAATGTGCACAAGTAACAAGTAAAAATTACTGTGCATGTACGTGTTTTACTAACCCTAATTAGATTGACGGTTAATATTCTACCCAAACAAATTCTGATTTAAAATGAGACTGTTTTTAGATTTTATCCACAAATAAGTCAAGTAAAGGATCAGAATTTAATATCAGAACTTAGACTTATATCAGAAGTTAACAGTCATCAGAACATGATTTCTTAACTCGAAAAATGAATGCCTATTTTTTTTGTAATTCGTCACACAAATTCTGATATCGATTCTTCAGAACTTAATCATCAGAACGTTCAACAGAATTTGTCCTCGGAATTTATGCAATCTGACACATAAACTGTTCATCTAAAATAACATAGATCACCACAGTAATTTTCATCATTCATATGGAGTGTTAGTGTGTGCATTAAGCTAAATATCAGAAAAAGAGTAAAGTCTGATTCACTTCAGTACATCTTAGAAATAAGGCATAACTAAAACTTTACTGAAAATCTGTCATTATTCTGAAGTCTGCTATTGAATGAGTTCACGCTTGAGTCCACGTCAACTGTTTTGTGCTAATTTTGTGCATCTTTTGAAATTCCATTTTACAGTGGCTTCTCAGTGTAAGTGAGTCACGACTGCTTATCAGAATTTATGCTTTTATCAGAGTATTTCTCCAGTAATCATAGAGTGTGAAAAGTCACCAAGAAAATATTTTGCTTTTCAGATGCATATTACTTAATACCAGCAATGCACTTGGGTTGTCTCTTCCACATTTTTACTCTAGATCTCAAAGGAGTACCTGATTTTTATTTCTTGTTTCTTTTCTTTTTTCTTTTGCTAAATGAGGTTTATCAGCACTTAGTACATTCAACAAATTTACTAGAATCAGAGTTTAACAGATGAGAATCATTATTCTAGTTTTTGACTTAGTAATAAGATAAATAAAGTAAACTCAACTAAGCTCAATATCAGAATTTGCTTGTGTCAATAAATTTCCACAGAAATAATTACTTCTAAAATGAGATCTCTAGTATATTGAAGACTACTAGATTAGCATCTGGCACAGGTATCCTCATAGGATTGAATAGTTACATAAACAAAGATAGCATTATCAGAGTTTAGAAATTCACATCAGACAACAATCAGTACTTAAGCAATTTTCAGGTAAGCACAGAATACACAAGGAAAGTAATTTCTGTAAATACTATTCATAAAGTCTGATACATCAGAACAAAAACTAAGCAGATTTAGAGAAAGAACCTGAAACCATTCCAAGTTCATTTACCAATCTTGTAAAAGTAGCTTCACACAGTGGTTTTGTGAAGATATCTGCTAGTTGTTGATCTGTTGGAACAAAGTGCAATTCCACTGTACCTTCATCCACATGTTCCCTTATAAAGTGGTACCTAATGCTGATGTGCTTTATCATTGAGTGTTGAACTGGATTACCTGTCATAGCAATAGCACTTTGATTATCACAGTAAATAGGGATTTTAAAATATGTCAACCCATAATCCAGTAACCGATTCTTCATCCAAAGAATCTGTGCACAACAGCTTCCTGCAGCAATGTACTCTGCTTCTGCAGTTGATGTGGAAATTGACTTTTGTTTCTTGCTAAACCAAGAAACCAATCTGCCTCCAAGAAATTGGCAGCTTCCACTTGTGCTTTTCCTGTCAATTTTGCAACCTGCAAAATCTGCATCTGAGTAACCTATTAGTTTAAAATCTGATTCTCTGGGATACCACAATCCCAGATCAGTTGTTCCCTTAAGATACTTGAAAATTCTTTTCACAGCTATTAAGTGAGGTTCGCTTGGATCTGCTTGAAATCTTGCACAAAGACAGGTAGCATACATGATATCAGGTCTAATAGCAGTTAGATAGAGTAGAGAGCCAATCACACCTCTGTAATCAGTAATATCTACTGATTAACCAATATCCTTATCCAGTTTTGTTGCAGTGGCCATGGGAGTGGATGCACTTGAACAATCTTGCATTCCAAATTTCTTCAGCAAATTTCTAGTGTACTTAGTTTGACAAATAAAAGTGCCTTCTTCATTCTGCTTGACTTGAAGGCCCAGAAAATAGTTAAGTTCCCCTATCATACTCATTTGATACCTTGACTGCATCAGTTTGGTAAACTTCTTGCAAAGTCTGTCATTTGTAGAACCAAAGATGATATCATAAACATATATCTGAACCAGAAGTAAGTCATTTCCATGGTTGAGGTAGAACAGTGTTTTGTCTATCATTCCTCTGTTAAATCCACTTTCCAGAAGAAACTTAGCTAAAGTCTCATACTATGCTCTTGGAGCTTGCTTAAGTTCATAAAGTGCTTTATCAAGCCTGTAGACATAATCTGGATATTTGGAATCTACAAAGCCTGGAGGTTGTTCAACATATACTTCTTCCTCCAATTCTCCATTGAGAAAAGCACTTTTCACATCCATTTGAAAGACAGTAAACTTTTTGTGAGCAGCATAAGCCAAAAATATCCTTATGGCTTCCAATCTAGCAACTGGTGCAAATGTTTCATCATAATCAATTCCCTCATATTGAGAATATCCTTTTGCAACCAGCCTTGCCTTATTCCTTGTAATTATGCCATCACTATCAGTTTTGTTTCTGAATACCCATTTTGTACCAACAACAGATCTGTTCTTGGTCTTGGCACTAGGGTCCAGACTTTGTTTCTTTCAAATTCATTTAACTCTTCCTGCATTGCTTGCACCCAATCAGCATCTTGAAGAGCTTCTTCCACTTTCTTTGGCTCAGTCTGAGAAAGAAAAGAATTGTAAAGACATTCACTTGAAGTAGTTGTTCTAGTTCTGACACCTGCATTAGGATTTCCAATGATCAAATCAGGTGTATGTGATTTATTCCACTTCCTTGCAGATGGAAGGTTTTCTCTAGAACTGGATGCTCCCACATGATCCATGCTGTCTTCATTAACATTTTCTGATGCTCCCCCTAAAACTATGCTCTCTGAGTTGGATTCTTCAGAATTTAGATTTTCAGAACTATCAGAACTTGGCTTATCAGAACTTGACGAATCAGGACTTGAAGAGCCAGATGTATGTTCTGATGCTTCTTGAGATGTGGTTATATCTTGAGCATGCTCCCCCTGCATAGGTGCATCTTCCTTTGGTGTAGTCACCACAGTTTCAATAACATCAGAGTTTAATCCATCAGAGCTTGCAATATCAGGATTTAGACTGTCAGGATTTTCAGTATCAGAATTTAAGACTTCATTTTCAAATCTCAGCTGCTCATGATCATTGAAGTCTTCAAGCCCAGTAACCTTCTTATCATCAAAGGAGACATTGATAGATTCCATGACCACTCTTATTCTCAAGTTATAGATCTGAAGGCTTTTGTGGAAAGTGGATACCCAACAAAAATTCCTTTTTCAGCTTTTAAATCAAATTTGGGTAGCTGTTCAGGATGAGTCTTAAGAACTAAGCACTTGCATCCAAATACGTGAAAATACACCCATGTGTATCTAGTGAACTCATCCACTATGACCATAGCTTCTTTGCAATAGACATGACATTTACTGGACCAAATAGATCAACATGTAGTAGGTGATAAGGCTCAAGAATTGATGATTCAGTCTTGCTCTTGAATGAAGGTTTCCTTTGTTTGGCCTTCTGACAAGAATCAAAAAGGCCATCAGGAGCAAATATTGACTTTGGCAGTCCTCTCACAAGATCTTTCTTGACCAACTCATTTATATTATTGAAATTAAATGAGAGAGTTTCTTGTGCCAATTCCATCTTTCTTCAATTGATGCTCTACTCATCAGACAGATTACATAACCATCAGTACTTGTTGAAAGCTTGACTTCATAGATGTTACCACGCCTGTATCCTTTCAGAACAACTTTGCCTGTAGATTTACTTACAACTTCACAGTGTTCTTCAAAGAAATCCACATGATAACCTCTGTCACAGATTTGACTAACACTCAGCAGATTGTGTTTAAGTCCTGAGACCAGAGCTACTTCTTTAATGATGACATTCCCAAGATTGATATTGCCATATCCCAATGTTTTTCCAATGTTAACACTTGGGCCAGCCTTCTCCATAAAGTCTGATAGCAGGGCTTTATTTCCAGTCATATGTCCTAAACATCCACTGTCCAGAACTAGGATGTTTTTCCTGTTGCCCTGCAATCACAAAGACCACTAATGATTAGTTTTAAGGACCCAGACATGCTTGGATCCTTTGGCCTTATTAAGTCTGTTAACATTTGCAGCGGATTTAGCATCAGAGTTTATGTTAACATTTTTCTTATCAGAATTTACACTATCAGACTTTGAATCAGAACTTACACTAGAAGGAACAATGGTAACTTTCTTTAAAGAAGGTTTTATTTGATAATAATCATAGTACAAACTATGATATTCCTTACAAGTATAAATGGAATACCATAAACTACCACAATGAAAACAAGGATTTTATGGCTTATATCTAACAGACTGACTCTTAACTCCTGACTTTGAAGGTAAGGATTTTATGTTCTTATTCTTCCTGCAAAAAGAAGCCAGATGGTTAGAACTTCCACAGTTATGACACATTTTCCTAGGAGCATCAGGAACAAGCTTATAATTATTGCTTTTATTCACACCTTCCTTTCCGATCCTATTTTTCCTAGGTGACTTAACCTTGTTTGCATTTTTAACGTCTTTCAGCTTATGCTTAAGCTGCTTTTTAGTCATTAAGCCTACGTTTACTTCAGTTGTCTTTTCCTGGTTTAGTTTGACAGAAGTTAATTCCTTTTTAACTTTTGATTTCTCATTATCAGACTTTACAGCTACAAACTTTACAGGCTTTAACTTAGATTTTTGATTAACAACTATAGGCTTAATATCTACAGTTCCTTTATCATTCTTATCATCTCCATAACCTAAGCCCTCTTTCCAGTTTTCACTACTTAAAAAATTATGAGTTGTTCTTCCAGAGTTAGTCCAAGTCCTGATAATCTCTCTTTCCTTTTCTAACTCAGCTTTTAGAGATTCATTCATTTTAAGTACTTCATCCCTAACATAGAAAGCATCATCTCTATCTTTCTGAGTTTGATGGAACATGACTAACTCTTTTTCTAAATAATCATTCCTCTTTTTGCAAGCAAGATTTTCAGAAGTTAATCTTTCATATGTTAAAGTTTGATCTCTATAACTAATGAACATGGTTTTAAGATATCTTCTCAACTCATTAATATCATCAGTATGAAAGGCATAAGTAGTTTGAGGTACCTTTAATTCAGCAGCTTCAGAACTGCTTTCAGCACTTGCCTTATCAGCATTTGCAATCAAGGTATAATTCTCCTCATTTTCAAAATCTGAGGTGTCTGTACAGCTTTTCTTCTTTGTGACAAGAGCCTTGCCTTTGTCACTCTTCACTTTCTTGCAATCAGGAGATATGTAGCCTTTCTCACCATAGTTGTAGCATTTGACATTTGTATAATCTCCTCTGTCAGACTTTCCTCCTCTGCCCTTAGATTTTATGAAATTCTTCTTATCAGAACTTGCGCCTTTCCTGGAAAACTTCTTTCCCTTCCTGAACTTTCTGTATGCAATCTTTGTGATTCCTTTCACCATAAGAGCACACAACTTCATCATCTCTTCATCAGCATCCGTCTCAGGCAAGCTTTCAGATTCTGAGTCATCATCACTTTCAGAACTTGATGACTCAGTATCAGACTTTGTGAAGAGAGCTTTACCCTTGTCTTTCCTTGAGGTAGCTGCCTTGGGGGATTCTTCTTCAGCCTTAAGAGCAACTGTCCTTGACTTTCCTCATTTCCTCTTGCTTCTTTGTTCCATCTCAAGTTCATGAGTCTTGAGCATTCCATAAATTTCATCAAGAGTTGTTTCATCAAGATTATAGTTGTCTCTTATTGTTGTTGCCTTCAAATCCCAGCATTCAGGAAGAGCTAACAGGAATTTAAGGTTTGAATCTTCAAGATCATACTCCTTATTAACCAGTGACAAATCATTCAAGAGTTTGACAAATCTATCATATAAATCAGTCAATGACTCATTAGCCTTTGAGTCAAAGTGTTCACACTCTTGAGTGAGTATTGTCTTCCTGTTCTTCTTAATCTTATCCGTTCCCTGACATCTTGTTTCCAAGGCATCCCATATCTCCTTTGCAGTCTTGTAGTTTATTACCCTGTTTGACATTACATTATCAATAGTACTATGCAGTAAGTGTCGTACCTTAGCATCCTTAACAACTGATGCGATATCTTCAGCAGTATAATCACTCTTCTCCTTTGGTACAGACTTTGTTGCTTCACCTGCAACTGCAACAGCGAGCTTGGTTGGTTTGTGAGGCCCTTCCTTGATTCTATCAAGATATTCTAGATCTGTAGCTTCCAGAAACATGGTCATCCTCACCTTCCATATGGCATATTCAGATGGTCTCAATATGGGAACTCTAATAGTCTCATATCGGCTTTGAATTTGTGTCTTTGGAGGTTCTTCAGCTTTGGTGGGCTTAGTTGGAGTTTCTACTTCAGACATGATTATTTTTGGATCTTAAACTGTTTGTGTGTTAACAGATAGGCTCTGATACCACTTGTTAGGTCACACACACTGTATAGGGGAGTGAATACAGTGTATAGCACAATCAAATCGAACTTTAATAACTCAAGTAACAGAAAACAAACTTTATTCAAAATAATAAACTCTGTTACAATATGGAACTATTCTCTCTCAGTGATGAAAAAATATCACGAGAGCTGCTAGGGTTACAATGAATAATCTTCTCGATTGTGATAACATTTATAGTGTAAACCTTATGTCTGTGTTTATATACTACACAATTACAAGATAATCGCTAATTGATATGGAATATAATTCTGCTTCCTAAAATATATCAATCAGATATCTTTTCTTCCAAGTATTCTATTCTTCATAGAATTCCTTCTTCATGCATATCTCTTCTTATGTTTGTCTCGATCTTCTTTTCCTGTGAATCAGCTGCCTTCCTTATCTGAACGTTTCCTTTAAGTCCTGATATTATCTTCTGATAAATATCATCTGAACCTTAAGTACTGATGACTGAAGTTCTGACTTCAGTATAAGTGCTGATTTCAGTTAAGTACTGATTTGTCCTATTTAAGTGAGATCTGTAAACTAAACATAAATCACATTAGTCATGACATTATCTAATATATCTAACAGTACCACAATATAAAATTTACTCACTGATCTGAAAAGGTTACCACATTTAACCACTTTACTCAAAACTAACCGCTTGAGTTATAGACTTGTATACACATGTTTATATAGTACAAATGTGTGTGCTTGAGGATGAGGAATACATTGACACGTGAAATGATTGGAGTGCATGTTAGGGATAAGCGAAAAGCAGTGATCTATTTTTTAGACCAACATTTTTAATATATGTTTGTTATACATATATTATAAATATTGGAATCAAGTTAATCTTAAGTCCAAATTTGTCTAATCACAATGTAAACACTTGCTTCACTTTTATTAAAAGAAATAGACCAGTCCAGGCCAAGGTTAGTTTATTTCCTTCTGTCTTCCTTGTGTTTATTTTCTTCTGGACGGATTTCAGAGTTGTTTCCCATCTGAATGTGAACTATATTATGATAAAGAATTCCGATGATAAAGTGTTGGCCATTATTCAGGGATATTATTGAACTTGAACTTTGGCATCATAATGTTGCTGCTTGTACTAAAACATCCACAAACCGTCACCCACTTCACTAAAACCCCGAGCAAGAACTTTCATCATAAAGTTCCAAGACAAAATGAATTAT
The DNA here is from genome assembly GCF_009905375.1 of Apium graveolens. Taxonomy (NCBI): domain Eukaryota; kingdom Viridiplantae; phylum Streptophyta; class Magnoliopsida; order Apiales; family Apiaceae; genus Apium; species Apium graveolens. The sequence continues at coordinate 88,325,643 of NC_133654.1, read as the reverse complement.
TTTATTTTGGAGATTCCTTCAATAGGTGATTTTTTGGGACTTTCAGCAAAGAAAAATGACGGTAGAGGTACAAGGCTAAGTGATGGTAAATGTTGCCAATCTTAAATAAATATTAAGGTAGAAAGTTATTCATCGTCTCTGTCCTAGTTGTAATATATTTAGGGTATGCAAAATTTTTCATTAACCGTAATTTAGATTGATCAAGAGCTAAACTCTATAAAGTATCATTGATTATATTACAGTTAAGAGTATATGTAAAGGAACGCCGATAAGCTGTTCTGCATCCTTATTGAACAAGGTTACAGTTGTAGATCCAGACTTATCCTCAATCTGCACCACAATCCTGAACCTGCAAAATATCAAGCGTCAATGGAGGATGTGAGTATGTCCTAAACTAAATGTTTTGTTATGTTTTGGTTTGGTTTTGATTAACTATTAAATAAAGGGGTGTTATCATTATGGGTGTTGGTACAGTTCTTTTAATATATAGATGGGTCTGAGCGCTGTTATGGAATGTTAGTATGTGTATTACCTTTGTGCCAGTGAAGGAATTTCTTCATCACATGCCAAGCAGAGAAACGCTCCATCCAAGGCTGGAAGTGCGTTAGCACAAGTAGGGCAACAATTGTAATACCAGCCATTCTCGTCGAGTATACCAACTATTTTAGCACGACAGGTGCAACGGACAGCCTGAAGATTAATAGGTTTGAATTTATGAAGCCACTTTGGCAAGTCTGACAACTCATATAAGTTGGCACAAAAAGTAAATTACTGAATGTTACTGAAATGGCTGGTTCACCTGTGTGCTATCTGGAATAACCGTTTCTAATATAGAACTTATTGTTAACTCCTGCACACGGTCTCCGTTTGATGTGACAAATTGTTCAACTATTGGGGTAGATAGTGGCTCGTTCTTCCCAGTGGTGGCCGTTGTGAGACAGATTTTAAGGGCATTCAGAGGGGGGTAGTCAATGTTGACATAAGAGCGGGTGGCATCAGTACTGGAAAATGATGCTGCATCTGCATTTTAACTTGTTTTTAGTCGGCTGAATATATAAAAAAATAGATAATTTTAATTTTTTTATTTATGCATATACATGGTATTTTGTTTGATAACTAAGCACGTGTATACGTGTGTATATATATATACATACATGTTACCTTTTTGGTAAGAATGTTATTTTGATACGCTTCATGTGTCGGTTTGTTTTCTTACGGTCTATCTATCCTTATCAAAATGTTTCAAATAACACCTGAGAATTTCTTTGCAAGTAGGCCGGTCATGACCACAAAAAGCGGCCCGTCATTTGACGGGGTAAATACATCGAGAAATTGTCTAGCTCTGTCCACCCATAGAGTAACCGCCAAGGCCTCATTCCTGCAAGATTACAAAAATATATAAGAAATATGTGTTGGGACTGGGTTGTTTGGGGCATTTCCATGTAAAGTATTTATTGTAATAAAGACATTAACTCACACGTGTTAAATTCATAGTTTAATGTTAGCTACACCTTTTATTGAAATTAATAATGGGCAGATTAATTTTTTTTATGAAATTTTTGTTATAGTTCAAATAGTTTTATAAACTTGTGTAAAAGGTGTTTTAGGAGTTTGAATGGATGTAAAAGTCAATTATACATGCAAATCAGAAAAACACTCCAAAACAGAATATTAACCTCCCTCTCAGTGCAGGCAAAAAACCTAGCACTGTTAGAATTTTTAAACACAAGATGCACATAGATTTACAGATAGACATGCTCCACATGCAATTTATGAACACGCCGACATACTTTCTACATTCAGAGCAAGAATATATTGACATGTAATACACATACATAAGAAACACCAGTGTTATTATCACAATTGAATCTCACCCCCCCCCCCAAACCACCAGTACCAGTGTGACAACCCAGGTCAAATCCCAAGCCTTTTTCGAAAACCGGGTCAAGTCCCAATTATGAGTCCGAAATAAGCCGAAGCATACTGTCCCGAGTGCAGCCAACTTGGGTTACGACAAGCCCACCACATGCCCCCAAAAGATCATGATTTGTCGGTACACAATAGTACTAGTACTTTGCCTTATAAACTGAACAGAAGTCCCAAATCTCCTCGATGTAGGACTGGGGTGTTACAAATTCCCCCACTTAAACACCTGACATCCTCGTCAGGCCAGAACAGACAACCCATAGGTCCAGATCTTTGCCTCTCTAGCCATTATGGGATAATACCGGTTGGCTTCGTGTCCCCACCTCCGGACCTCTTTCCATTGTGGGATAATACCACTAGCCTTCGTGTCCCCACCTCCGACAACTTGACGCATCAAGCTTTCGAGAGTCAGCTCTGATACCATATGTGACAACCCAGGTCAAATCCCAAGCCTTTTTTGAAAATCGGGTCAAGTCCCGATTATGATTCCGAAATAAGCCGAAGCATACTGTCCCGAGTGCAGCCAACTTGGGTTACAACAAGCCCGCCACATGCCCCCAAAAGATCATGATTTGTCGGTGCACATAGTACTAGTACTTTGCCTTATAAACTAAACAGAAGTCCCAAATCTCCTCGATGTGGGACTGGGGTGTTACAAGCAGCAATTATATTACTGGCTCTTAAAAATATAAATAAGAAATTATATCTCCATATATTTATAAACTTCTGCCTCTAATAAAAAAAATGTCTATTGCAGACAATTTGCACAAAATAAACTCAAACAAATTAACAATGAAAGCTTTAACAAAATTAGATTATAAAGATGAAAAATTTTAACATTTAAGAAAATATACTTCAAAACATGCGAAAAAATAAAGAACTACAGCAGCTATTGCAAGCTTATTACTAAGTCTAAAACCCCCTATAAAATATCTAAAAACCAAATATTGCATAAATCATAAAGAAATTTAATAAGAGCTGTGATGTAGATGACAAATTATACATTTTCTCCACCCCTATTTCATTAGTAGAGCTCTATTGAGAAAGACCTTGGAATAAAATTGATATATAGAGCATTTAATTTATAGGTTAACAGAGAATTTAAGTAATAAAAAATTGTACTTAACCAAATTCATTTTTTATAACGGCCGTACCTAAATATATGATTGCAAAATAGTTCAATTTGTTCATGTCGAAACTGAGAACAATCAAAACCAATATATAAAAGCACGTAATTTTTGCATTTTAAGACATGCAACTAGCTAGGATAACCTGTTGACAATGTTATACTCGCTAACCTTGCATATGACATTGGGTTATTCAAAATATAACAATGATAATATTAAAAACATAAACTTGACAAGATAATAAATATTTAGTTTCACTTAAGATCTGTATTACACATTTTGTTGAACATGAGCCATACAAATCGGAAGTAAAGTATTACTGTGATAGTATAAAATTATAAAAACAAGCATGCCAATTTATGCAAAAAGCTTGTGAGACAACAATATATGACCAACCATTTTTGTACTGCATGCGACTACATACAGCAAAAGCGTTGTAAAAATCACTACTTTATAACACAATAAAAAACATAATTTTTTTTTTCAAAAGGAATTGTTTTTGAAGAAATTTATTGCAGAAAATGATCTGGACATTCAGTAATTACCAATGCATTTAAGGACCCTGAAATTAAGTTAGGTTTTAGTGGATGTTGTTTATAGTAAACTGACTAATTTTTTAATCGGGGCAATAGTAGTATAAAAAGCAGATTGTCTGTATAGTAAATAAATTGCCTATATTTTACCTAAAACATATTTTCCGGTTGTGTTAATATATCAATGTTGTTTATGTGTTGGTTTGTAGGAGAGATGGAATATGAGGGTGCTATCACTTTTTAATTGAGGAAAAAAGCAAAATAAGGAATATGGCAAGACTATCTTTACTGTTATGTGTACATTTCATATAAGGTGGATACTTTATTTTGAACTAAATTATAGATTTAAAAACTTTAATTGCAATCATCAATATGTATGTCATATACTCAGACTGTATTGAATAGTAATTATGGTTGTTTGATACCATGTAATTAGAGGCCTATGTTATCCCTAATATTTAAATGGATGGATTGATGTTCATCTAAATAAGTTCCTAATGAATAAATTAGATGGCACAATAGGTATATTACAGTTACAAACCAATTTTATCTAGTAGCAAGTACCAAGTTTGGGATAAATAATGTTAGTCACGAAGAGTTGAAAAGGAATGCTTACTTGTCATTGGTAAGGACAACATCCATCTTTTCAGCACCATTTGACCTCTTTTCCATCTGTCCATAACTGAGTACCATGCCAATTACATTTGGCAAAGGAAATGATTAGTGATCTATTATGGTAAACATGAAGCGAATAAGTAATATGTGTTATAGCTCTAATCTATGAAACATTTGAGCTTCCCAACCAAGTTTTTCACTTTGTTAAAAGGTTGTAGTTTGAATTTGTATAGGGGGATCTTGTCCATGCCTGTTTTTTCTTCGATCCTAGTCTTATAATAGAAGTTGATTGCAAGGTCTCTGTTAACACTTCTGTACAACGTAGGTACTGGTACAACTTTGAAGTTAGAGATGTTGTAGACACTATCTTCCTTAAGTAGTGGTAGATAAACATGCTTTTGATTGTTTCGAATGGTTGCCAAGATATGATTATCCTACAAAGCAATTATATCCAAGAACAACATATAAGTAATTTTCTTTGTTTGGGGAAATTCCTTAAAGTAATATGATTAAAAAGTAGTAAGGTTAATGCATACTTGTTCATCAAGTAAGATGACATTGGTGTACAACAACATCTTAGTTTTCTTGTTAATAGCTTCCCATATCCGCCCAACACGTATTCGAATTGTGTGACTATCTGTGTTAGATGTTAAAGCTGATATCATTGTGCTCTGAGGCATGATTGATCGTGTACTGATAGGTTGTAGGGGGATTGTTATATAGCAGTGTGTTGTATGACAAATGATTCCAATCTTTCATATATATATATATGCAACATGCAGGGAAGGGTAACTGCAGGAATAGGAAAAGGTTTGAGTGAAAGGTTGCGTAATGAGATAATTAAAATATAATCAAACGGCCGGGGGTTTATCATGTAAATTAAATTTTAAAGAATTATTTTGTATGTGTTTTGCTTCTAATTTGTTAATATTTATGCCTCTAAAGGTTGGTTTCATATTATTAATTAATTTTAAAAGTAATTTTACTAATAACAAAATTTTAATTCCAATATTTTATGTTTTATATTTTTTCAGCAAGAAAGAGTAAAATATGATGATTAAATAAAGGAATTTAACATATTAGAATATGCTTACATATATAATTATACCCAATTTAATATTATTGAAAATATCAATAATTAAATAGTAATTATATGTATGTGAAATTAAATAAGTAATAACAATTCAAGAATTTAATACGAGAAAATATATCCATCCGAGATAGGATTTCTAAATAGTTGTAGAGAAATATTAAAAAATTTAAAATTGAAAACCATCTGGAAAAAAAGAGTGCAAGTAAATTTTTTTATTGAAGTAATGAAATAATTGAATCAACCTATGTAAGTTAAGAATGATTCGTCATCGAAGAAAAAATTTAATGTCCAGCCAGATCCACATTTTTCTAAATGCATTGAAAGCAACATCAAGGGACCTAGGCAGAAATTTGGAACGTAAAAAATAAATTTCACAAGTAACTGGGGTTAAACACAAGGACCTGGGTATCCTAAGAGGCCTTTTACAATTTGGGGCATGAATATATCCTGAGTTGAGCGGGTGTAACTGATGAATTTTAATGCATGCATTAAAAGTCATATAATTGTATAATGTAATGAGTTGGTTTTTTGCATGTACATATGCAGTTTGTCATCATAACTTATCCATCGTATTTGAGTGTTTTGTATCCTGAGCTATACACTATCTAGTTCTTTTCCAAGCAATTTTTCTCTTAGTACAATGAAGCGTAGTAGTACCAATCTCCAGAGCCTTCCCACAACTATGATTGTTACCATAATGTAGCTAATGTTATCGGGGGGTTTTGAAGATTTTTTCAATTTTTTTATTGCTTGGGCACAAGCACAAAGACCTGTTGTTATAGTCCAGTTGCTGAGGGAGTTTCCCTTACGTGAGCTTCATAAGTTTGGTAAAACCGGAAGTATTCGTGATATTGCTTGTTTTGAGTGATTTTTTGATATCAGCAACCACTTGGTAGTTGATGATGCTATAATGTATACGCGATGCAGAAATCTTATTTCTGGTGTCGGAAACACTAATGACCATTTTCTTGTGCTTGACCTTTTGACTTCTGATGCGCATTTCTTATCAATGATTGCTAATTATATCTTATGGTTTTTTTGCAGGAAAAACCAAAAAATTCCTACACTGCAAGCTCTTGTTGCTATATATAACAATCCTTATCATGAAAGAGATATAATTCCTGCATTTAATTATCTCCGGGCCATACGTTGCAATGTGGATGATTCAGATATTGCAATTTACCTTGATAATGAAATGGCATGTGCGATTCACTTGGGTGGTTCAGAACTAACATTGCTCAATAACATGTCACTGGCCGATGATTGTTTGTTCTGTGGTCTTTCTAAGATGACAAATATGATTTCAAGTAGTTTATGTTAAATATTTTCATTTTGTATGAAAGTAGTTTGTTAACAGGTTGTGACTGGTGTGTAGTTTGAAAATAGTTCTATTGGATAACGGTAATGATTTATTGTTTTTGTTCTGTAAATATTACCCCGAGAGGTCATTAATTTATCTGATAAGTAAATGAATTACATCAGTTTTATTATATCAGAGCATACTGGTTTAGTTCATTTTTAAAGGTTAGATGGTTTTGAATTCGATAGGAGCTACATTTCTTCTCAAAGCAAGTTTGGGTAACTTTGGTTTAGGCTCTTTTCGATTCTTAACAACAGCTATGTTTCTACAAGATTATCAAAAAATCTAAAGTATAAGTAACTCCAATAATTAGTGACATGCAGGAAAGCTAATCAGATTTTGTACACATTGCGGAAGAAGGGAACTGGCCTTTTCTCCCCACAAAAATTAGTAATTTATGAATATTCCAATACATTAGGGAGATCCACAAGTCCATAAGCAGCATGAGCAATTACCTTATAGAAATTATAATTGTGATTAGGTTAGGCAATGCAACAAAAAACCTTAGAGCAAAAATATAATTCGAAAGAAAAGATTAGGTTATGCAATAAAAACACCTGTGTCAAAATTTAATAAGAAATAAATGAAACGTTAGGTACAGCTATGGTATGGATGATGGTAACGAAAGGTTATGCGTGTAAATTAATGCCCTTCCATACAAAGGATGAACTGTTGTTATCAAAGGAAGTGGGGGAAATTAACGTTTTAAGTGAGATAATTTTCTTTTATGTTATAGTGTGGTGATGTTCTCGTAAAGATACAATTAGCTAAATATTTTAAAAATTCTACATCTATATACTAAAAGGAGAAATGGGTGCCATCATAAGAATTTAAAAGGACATAGAATAATTATGTGCACTATCAATCTGTCATAGAACACCCTTGTTGTCCATATATGAGGCTAAAGTAATGAGGGTAGGACACCGATTTATTATCAAAAGTTTTCCGTAGATGGTAATCTTTAACCTCTTACATGATATTAAGCGAATTCCCTACATAAGTTATTTAAATGCCTAACGGAAGTTAATGTTATTGGCATGTCGTAAGTTTCGTAAGAGACAATCATGGACACCAAAATAATAGGAAAAATTCGGATCATCTTCGCTTATGATATTAATACCAATTCATGTATGTCACATAGTTGGTAACAAACACCTGCCTTTCTATTGCACATGCAGATCGAAACAGTTTTTCTGCATTTGGATTATAATGCCCTTTATAGATGCAGCAGATCACGGGGGAAACCCACCATGAACCTGGCTACATGCTAATAGACCAACTAAGCACACATTCTAAATTGGTGAACCTTCTCTTATTCTAAGTAAAAAAAATTACTCATGTCGTGAATAATCATGTTATTCACCAAATATCAACTATAGTGATTTTACAATATCTAAGAAGCTGTAACAGAAAATGTGGAAAATTTTTATGAAATTTTATATTAGTGATAGGGACGATCTCTACACGAGATTGTCAAATACCTTGCGGTAGACGATGTTTTTGGTATAACCCTTGGTGTCCTCGTTAGTGTCAATAGTAAAAATTTTTAATCCATTTGAAAAAGAACTCGAGATACTGCGACGTACATCTGGTTGTGCCCAAATACTGGGTCTGGAAGGTACAAGCCCACATTCTGGACCGTTTGTCCCTAGCTTTTGTTCATAGTCATTGCATAGCATACCACAATTGGAAATTGTTTTCTTTTCAAGACGAAGGGAACTGTCTTATCCGCTGGGCACATTGTTATTCTAGGAATGTATGTTGTATTGCCAATCCAGTTACCCATTATAATTAATGCTTCAATTAGAAACAGGTAGCATCGATTGATTATGAGGCATGTGCCATTACACAACCCCTTTTTGGCATTGAGGTTACGCAAAAACATTATGGCGCACCAACTTTAACCGCAATTTCATAATTTGGCAAGCCACTAAATTTTAGTGAGTTGAGATATTCTGTTGAATATAATACCTCGTCAACCTCCGAACTGGATGAAACTTTACAAATATTGTCATAGCTCTTATAGACTTTGAATTCCCCGGGAAGTCTGTGTAAAACAGTGACAATAACACTATCAACATGTTTATTGAGAGGTGTCAATACAGCCCTACTACGTAGATATTCTACATCTCCATTCTTGTGATGGAGGTCTTTATAGATTTCATTGACTATTGCCTCGATAGCATCACCAGAATACTTGACGCGGACCTATAAAACATTTTGCAGTATGTTAGGTTACCTTGGTTTGAGAGGACGATTTACTAAGTTACAGATTAATATTTGTTTAGAGGGAATTAATGCAGGTACATTAATTGGTGCTGAATCTTAAGATTGTAAATGCTTTTGAGCTAGTGCTATCACAAGTACTGTATGTAGTATTGCCAGCATAATATTAATAACATAGTTCAGTATTAATAAGTTATCTTAAATGTTATGATATCCACTGAAATGTAGATACCAGTAGAGAGAACTGAAAAGATAGGCAGACCAACAAAAACATAAGGGTTTATTCCCACTCTTTTTGTAACGGTTGTTGGGCTATGTGTTTAAAAAAGACAAAAACCCACTATAATAGTAGTACTATCCAGTCCTCTCCCCTCTTATATTTGAACATTTGGTATATGCTTGATTGTCATAGGAGGATAATGCTTTCATACTGAATTTTATTTCACGAAAACTTAATAACCAAGATGGTAGTATAGGACGTGGAATAATATCTAAAAAATATTGAAGTATCTGTTTCTTTGTTAGGAGTGGCAGTCGTAAATGTTCACAAAAAAATCCATATAATGAAACACAACCAGGAGGGCAGATATGTGAATTTTCTATCACAAATAAGTCTATGTCAAGTAAGCTATTTAGTTTATGTTGTTAATTTGGTTGATTTAATTGTGTAGTATATGTAATCGATTGTTTGGAACAGTATAACCTGAATATACGTAATCTATTATTTATATGTTTGTAGTGTGCCAAAGTGACGGAGGAATGGAATAGCTTGATAAATTTTTGTTTATTAGCACCCATTTTAAAAATGGCAGTGTTTAAGATTTGTATAGGCACGGCGTGTAGTGTAACGTCTGGGAAAATTACATCTGTGTTATATCATATTTATAATATATTATGTGTATTAATGTGTCATTTATGTGTAATTATCTGTCAAACCCTTATTGCTATGTGTTACGTGTATTCTGTATTATTTTGGTATTAAGGTAGTTTTCAGATGTTTTATTTTTCATTTATAGCTTTTATTTCAAACGTTTTACGACCCAAACCATTAATTTAAAGTAGGTATTTCAAATAAAAATAATGGGCCTTATTTTTCATCAAACAGCTTTTACCATCGCATTATTCTGAACATCCAGACATTTTATAATTTCTCGTTTTGCATAAAATGACTTTTCCGGGCCCAATTGGGTTTAAAAATCCCACAAAAAATTACATTTTTATTTTTGTAAAATTATAGGACCTTAATTTATACCATTTCTTTGTATTTTTGCATTATTCACAATTTTTGGGAAATTTTGGCATATATATTACATATATAAAATATTTATAAATTAAATTTTATTACTCAAAAATTATAAAATTAGGGGCATATTAATTTTAAAAAGTGTAGAATTAGGGCCTTAATTTTAATTAGGAGTATTAATTTCACTACTATAAATAGCCTAATTTTTATTTAATTATTATTAATTATTAACTAAAAATCAGAAAAATACAAAAATTCTCTGCAAATCGGGTCGGGAAGAACAGGGTCGGGTTGAGAATTCAAACCGTGATTTTGAGCAGATTACAGCACCAAAACAAGTGATTCAAGTACCCAAATTGAAGGTTTCGATCTGTTCTTTCTGTTTCTAGCATCAATTTCATGTTTTAATTCGTAGTTTTTGATTTTCGATTTCTAGGGTTTATGTTCGAATTAGGGCTTTTTGATTCTAGGGTTATTATGATGTTTTGATGATTGAAATAGTTTCCTGATGTGATTTGCAGTCGATTCATGGTATTTAATTGATCAAACGATACCTAGATAGCAAAGTTCGATTATTAGGGTTTATACCGAATTTTCAAATTACAACTCGATGATTTCTGTGAATATTTGGTTCCTGATATATTAGGGGTTAGATTGTATATGTTCTTAACTTCGATTTGCACTATTAAACGTTAAGTTTCATGTACAAACGAATGATTTCGATATTTGGTCGGATTTTGAAGTCGGTTTGGCCGGAGGTAGAGATTCATGGATGTTTCTGATATAATTTGGCCGGGAATAGATTGCTGAAGTAATTTGGAGTTGAAACCCTGTGAAAAATGAACCAAATGGTTCTGTTTTAGGCCTAAAAATGGGTTGCCGGAATTCTGGGCAGATTCCGGTCATGTTCTCCATGACCCGGAATCCAACCCGTTTGACCCGTTTCCAGAACCCGGTTTTGATCCGTTTTGTCAGGGATTTCATTTATGACAAGTGTTTCTGGAAAATAATTTTTATTTTATTTTTATTAATTTTAAAAATCAGTTTTATTTATTCAATAAATTGATTAATTAATTATTTAATTAATTAATTTATATTATAAATAATTGTGAAATATTTTCTAGAAATCAGATTTAATTATTTTCTCAATTATTTATTATTTATTTATTTATTTATTTATTTATTATATAAAAATGATTAATTATTTTGATAATTAATCAAATAATTTTCAATAAATAATTATATTTTTATTTTAATTCCAAAAATTATAGAAAAATCATTTTCAGTTCTGATTTTTCTTAAATATTATTTAAAAATTATTTAGGGTTTAAAAATTAGTAATAATTATTTAAATTGAATTATCAGTGTTTAATCTATATTAATTAGACCGTTAGTCCGATTCGAGCGAAACGAAAGCCCTTTTACTCAGAAAAATAAATTCTTTTCATTAAAAATAATATTAAAGCCTAATTTCTTCTAGAAATTAGTTGACCTTGTTATTTGTTTGATTATCAGTCGGATCATGTGCCAATACGAGTCCGAAAAATTCCGAAAAAAATAGGAAACGAGTCAGATAATGATCGGTTGAGCGATCAGCGAGTCGATTTTGATTCTAAAAAAATTATTTTTAATTATAAAAATGATTATGTGGTTATGTGCTTAACTGTATTATGTGGTTTATCGAGTCTTACTTGCTAATATATAATATACGAGTCAGTCATAAGCGCATGGGTAGACGATAGGAACGATGTGAAGTCAATTCAAGATACAATTGAAGTACGAAATGACTAAACCGTCTATTTCTCTAACAGAAGCTAAGCCAGCAAGGCAGGTTAAGTTGGTGATAAACGAAGGTGACGTATTTGTCGTGAGTCGCGCATAAGGCAAGTTTTTCCCCTATTTCACTTTCAGAATAGTGATATTTCTTCAGATTCTTATGACGCTTGCACTCTTTTGATTCTCTTGTTCATATTTCATTTCGATTCTTGATTTCTCCGTTTCATTTGAATTCATTGTTCATATTCCTATTGTTACGCACAAATATTGATGTATTCTGGTGATTAGAATATATCAAAGCATACAGATTGTTCTAGTTGCTATTCCATGGACTGGATAATGATACTTTGGGGATTAAGTTTACTTAATCCTAATGACCGGGACATAACCGGATCCTTGAGATGGGTCATAGTGCTTGGGTGACCGACGGGATCTATATAGTGGGATATAGATCTGCACTGTATCCTGGCTGATCAGCAGGGTATAGATGCGAACTTGTGTCCAGTTTAGTTCGTTTGTACTCGCCAGCAATGGCCTTCTTTCTATTCTCGTGGAGCTATATCTTTGGAGATATACCCAGGTTACCGTTTCACTTAAATTACTTAAACATTGTTTATATTTTGCAGACTTGTTGAGCAATTTCTGGCTCACCCTTTTTGTTGTTATTCACCTTATTGTTTTCAGTTAAGAAGGAATATGAAACCCATCAGGACTCGAGTGGTAAAGAAGTGGGTCAAGCCTCGGGATTCTCTCATACCCAAGGTGTTGATTCCAATTCAGGAAGAGAGTTTTGAGTTGCCCGAACAGGTGGAGTGTAGATAGTTAGTGTGTGTGTTTGAATAAAAGATGAAATTAATTTAAAACTGGTTAGACAATGGTTTGTAATAAAGAGAGTTGGTAAGATTTTGAATTTGGTTTGTAATAAAGTAGTTAGTGGTTCTTGTTTTCATACTTCAACCTAAAAAGATCCTAGTTAGTGTTAATGGGGTTTAGATTCATTTCTTTATTATTTATTAATCAGATTGTACAGGTTTGGTGATTAGCTAGTAACCCCCAGACTTATATCCAGGGTCTGGAGGGTGTTACATGTAGTATGTACCTCCTCGGGAAATGTTATCCATGATGGCTCTAGGTCATCACTGATTGTAATTGATTGCTCCAAACCATCTCCCAAAGACAACACCCAATCTCTGAATTGCACTTTCTCACCACGGATTCTAACTTTTGGGACATTCCTTTCAATTATCATGTTCTCACGTAGAGTGAATACTTTACAGTATTGCCACAATCAGGACTTGCTAATGCTGGATGCCAATATTTCCTCGTGGCTCTTTTTTGGAATGATAGGTAAAACCTGTCGAAAATCCCCACCCAAAACCATAGTGGCGGCACCAAATGACATAATCTCGACATCTGGATCAACCTTGGACCGTATATCCGTGAATGTGTGATCAATAGCTTCGAGTACAAAATGATGAGTCATTGGAGCTTCATCCCAAATGACCAAACTTGTGCTGCATATTAGCTCCGCGAGAAACGTATTTTATTTTATTTCACAACAGCTAAATTTGTCAGCATCAATTGGTATTTTGAAGCGTGAATGAGCTGTTCTGCCTCCGTCAATCAGTAGTGAAGCAATACCAGATGAAGCAACAGGAAGCACCATTTTTCCCTCACCCCTTAGTCTGGCTATAAGTGTTGACCATAAGAAGGTCTTTCCAGTTCCTCCAGGGCCATACATAAAGTAAAATCCTCCTATATCCTTATCCACAGATTCAACAATCTGGTCAAAAATGATGCGCTGCATTTGGTTCAAGCAATGTATGACCTCATTTGCTTTAAATCGAAGTTGCTCGCGATCATACATCATCTCCTCCAATAATAATTCATTTTTATATTTAGAAATGGAGACAATATTTAGCTCTGGCAAACCTGGGTAATTGGCCAATCTTTTACCATACTACTTGAACAACTCATTTATTGCCTCAAGGGCCAGCATCTCCTTGTCAACAATATTAATTTTTCAGATTTGGAAAATTTATGATTTTACGCCGTTTATATTTAATGTCGTCAGCCATATTATCTCAGTGGCTCCCCCAGATTTTTGAGGGGTTACTAACTTCACAAAAAACTAATAAAGTGACAAACAAATCGCGAAGTTGAGAGGCAGAGGCACATAGGGAGGCATCAGTAAGTGCAATATGCCATTCCTTATCGGATTCAAGCAAGCCTCTATGAAAGCACGCTTCTTTGTAGGTAAAGTATATAATCCCATCAACTGTTCTGATTTCTTCAAACATTTTGACCCCAACGATAATGTTTAACAATAGGCGCATGTAAAATCATTCACCAGAGGCAGGATGTTCATAAACCATACACCCAATTACATCATTTTTTTGTTTTTGACGGAACCAATGTTTAGCAGATGCATCTCAGCGGAACTTTGTTGGGTATTTTATAAATGTTAGATCACGACCTAAGTTATCATACCGGTCAGATAACATCCATTGAATGAACATTGTGCCATCAGGATCAACTCTGTGAACAACTTCGAGCAATGTCTCATTGTCACGAAATCTAACCTCCTGCTCATTTTCCAAGTGAGAATACAATGGTTGCACAAAGGGCTCTCTGTGATGAATGGGGAACTCAAATAGACGCCAACATGACTTTGTTGCTGATACATATGGACATAAAAGATAATTGCTCACTTCATCTGAACTTGAAGTTGTGACAGACGATGAGCTCTCACTCCTGCTAAAGAGATTTTGGTTAGCATTCTCTAAGCGTGCAGTTGTCGTATCAGGACCCTTACCAATATATTTAAACAAATATTTTATAGAGAGAGACCGATTACACCATTCAACATTTATGTGCCCTTGATATTTCACCAATAATCAATGATGATATGGGACAACATGCCTAACGATACAGAAGAAACCATTAAAAAATAGTTCATCAAATTGTAGCTATTTTACAAAAAAAATATTTATTATTTTTTTTATATTCAACATTGCAGAATAAGCAAATTCAAGCAACCACAAATAATGGCCCATTATTTTGAAATATTTGTTATCAGGTATATAGTAAACATCTAACTTAAAAATCTATATTACGAAAAGTGTTTGATATGGCACACGTGTTCATAGTTGATTGTGATGCAATCGGGTTTTAAACTACTAACTACTACCGAAAAAATGCCTAACATTAGTAGTTATACAATTTTTCATGATGCTAGTGATTGTTAGTAAACTCATTATTGAAAAGGAGATTGTTGCGTAAACAATCACTAATATGGATCATGCTTCGCCAAACACTCAATTCAAATTTATAAATGAAAGAAAATGAAGATTGGAAGTTAAAAGAGTTTGATCTAATTAAAGTTAATAATGCAGAGTACAATAAGATGTAAGCAGACAATCACCTTTAGAGGGTGATAGAGGTTGCAGGGGTTTACTACACTTTAATTTAGGTAAATGAGCAATATTAATGTTCTTTTGCATATATGTATATGCCATTTAGTATGGTAAAGGAGCGGGAATCCTAAACACTCTTATAGGTAGAAGATTAAAGTAGTCATATTGTTATCGGAATTCTTTTATGGCATGAAAATAAGATGTCGAAGAAAAATGTGTACCTATTATCCAAATGTATTTTGTTACACTCCACTATTATTTTTGTATCTCTCCTTCTATACAAGGCATACCCGTCAGCGTTCACGACTGTTTTATCACTGACAGATTTGGGATATAGTTTTGTGCATCGACCGTTTGACATGCAGGGACATTTTGGATTTGCAGGTCCACACGGTCCATGCATCATGAGCTGGGAAACTGCCTTGTACCCTTTTGGATCTGCTTCCTTATCAGGAATTTTAGCACTTATGACACTATCGATGTCCTCTAGAGTCAACAACTTTTCAGCAGCAACCAACCATAATACAATATGAGCATGCGGCAGTCCCCGTTTTTGAAACTCCATCGTGTATACTACTGCAATTCAATATAAAACAAAAATAATAATGTGTTCATACTGTCAAGCACCACCTGTTATTGAAATGCACTGCTGTATGGATAATTTTATGTGAAGAATTACAGTTTAAAGAACAGAAATGTAGATGATTTATAGTTCAAGGTTGGCTGAATTTGTAATTAACATACCAATCAGGATTCCACGGGAGGAGAATTTATGATTATACCTCCTGAACCAGAGCTTGTCGCTTAAATAAAGTTTAACTTGGTTCACGTGGTTTGCAAGCTATTGCGTGAGCATGCGGATTTTACCCAGTGCGCACCTGAAGGGTAGCGGCTACGGGTTCCCTACGATAAAAAAATATAATTAGATTGTTGATATAACGGGTTTGTGGCTAAAAAATAATGTATAGTTTTGGTGTACACTAAAACTAAAATTAAATTCAAACTAAAGATAATTCTTACATTATTGATTCGTGTTAAATTAAAAATTTAAGTTTACTTAATTCGTTGGTAGATATAATGTAGATCTAGAAGAGTGGAATATTGGGATCTTACCCCAATAGCCGAAATATGTAAAGGTTGATAGTAGATTTGTGTGTACAATTTTTGGGTTTATATAATTAAGGATATCCATACTATTTTAATAAAACAAAAATAGAGGACTAAAATGAATAAATATATGTTATTCATCTGGACTAAAAAAATTATGTTGGGAATATGTTGTAAACTTGATAATTACATTAACAAAACACCTTAGTGAAAAATGTAGCACTCGACGGATAATCAAATATAGTCCCGACGGATGACTCAATATAGTCCCGACGGATGATGATTTGATATCGATCGAGTGAGTAGCTTATGTAACAATAAGTCATGTAGCACATTTCTGCAAACACCTTTGTATAGATTCTCTAGTAGCATATAAGTCATGATGACTTTAATTAGATATGCAGAATAGGTTGATTAATTGTAAAATATAAGATATCTTGTAATTCTGCATAAATGAAATGAAGTCAAGTGTCAAATAGCTACCCGACGGATAATCAACAAAGCTACCCAACGGATGATCAACAAGGCAACCCGACGGATGATAATCATGTACCCGACGGGTGATTAATTCAAACATCTGTTGACAGTGACAACACATTCACATGCGTCGAGTGTTTGCAAAAGAAATGTGGCAGCCTATTCAGCTGGGTTTTTGAGAACAAAGAAGCATTACCATTTCCATGCTATTATAAAGATATTCAAAGATGCTGGAATAGAGTAGTGAAGCAAGATGGTATTAGACTTGATAGGTTTTGTTTTATTATCTTGTCTTATTACTATGTAATCTCGGTGATATATAAACCAATCGTAGCAAGTAGAATACAACAAGACTAAGCAAATACATTCTCAGAGAAACAATTGTAAGCTGTATCCTATAGCATTTCTCTGTAAGTTTAGTTGTTCATATTTGTAAGCAGCTGTGAGCTATTCAAGCTTCATAGGGTTCTCTTGATATATATATCTGGTGGATACATTCAAATCCACTAGAAAGTTTCTAAAGACTTGTGTTTTTATTACTTGTGTTTTGATTTATCTAACTCTTCAATCCGCACTTTGCAAATCAAACATTTATATATTATTAAGTTAGAACCATTTTTCATTAATCTCAAAAAGTAGCTAGAATTACATTCAACCCCCCTTCTGTAATTCTTTTTGTATTATTAAGGACTAACAATTGGTATCAGGGCAAGCTCTTGAAGCACAAAGAGTTTAAAGATCACAACAAACAGCAAGATGAGCAAGAAGGATGTTGGAGTCAAGATTCCTTTTCTGGACAAAGATAATTACCATCACTGGAAGGTAAAGATGCATTTTTATTTACTTTCTCAAGATGAGGCCTATGTGGATTGCATAGAAAAAGGTCCTCATGTACCAATGAGAGCTGCAACTGGAAATGAGCCATCAGTTCCCAAGCCAAGGCATGAATGGTCAGATCCTGATATTAAACAAGTCAGGAAAGACAAGAAGGCCATGAATATTATGTTCAATGGAGTTGATGGTGACATGTTTGATAACATCATCAACTGCAAGACAACCAAGGAAGTTTGGGACACCATTCAAATAATCTGTGATGGCACTGAACAAGTTAGAGAAAACAAGATGCAGTTACTAATTCAGCAATATAAGCATTTTCACTGTGAAGAAGGTGAAACTCTCACTGACATCTTTAATAGATTTCAAAAGCTACTAAATGCTCTGAAGCTGCATGGAAGAGTCTACCAAACCAAAGATTCTAACCTCAAATTCCTGAGATCCCTTCCAAAAGAATGGAAACCAATGACAGTCTCTTTAAGAAATTCACAAGAATACAAGGAGTTTACACTAGAGAGACTGTATGACATTCTAAAGACTTATGATCTTGAAATAGAGCAAGATGAAAGAACGGATAAAGGGAGAAAGAAAGGAGGGTCCATTGCACTGGTTGCTGAGTTAAAGAAAGAGAAGGAGATGAAGATAGAAGTTGTTGAGTCTACTTCAAAGGTCTGTGAAAACAAGGGCAAGGGACTGGTAGCAGAAAATGAAGATTATTTGAGCCAAGATGATATGGATGATATTGATGAACATCTTGAATTTCTTTCCAGAAGATTTTCCAAGCTCAAGTTCAAGATGAACTTTGGAGCAGCTAGGCCAAATAGAAACATGGTGGATAAATCAAAATTCAAGTGTTTTAAATGTGGCTTGGCAGGGCACTTTGCCAGTGAGTGTAGAAAGTCAGATTCCAGCAAGAAGAAGTTTGAGCCTGTGGATTATAAACACAAGTATTTTGAGTGCTCAAACAAAAGGAAAGGGTTTTTATTACACAAGAAAATGACTGGGAAGTAGGTGGTCTGGATGAGGAAGAAGGTGTCATTTATGTCAATATAGCCCTAATGGCCAAGTTTGATGAAACAGAGACAAGTTCTTCAAGTAATCAGGTAATCACCACTAACCTTGCACATTTATCTAAAGCTGAGTGTAATGATGCAATAAATGACATGTCTACAGAATTATATCATTTGCGTGTTACACTTAAGTCCCTCACTAAGGAAAATTCTAAAATCAAAGAAAACAATTTGTTTTTAAGTGAGAGGAATAATGTGCTAGAGTCTCGGTTTATTGAATTTGAATAGAATGTAAGATTTCTAAGGATGAATTAACTGAGTCCTTGAAGAAAGAAGAAATTTGGAAGAAGCAGCTTGATCGTGAACAAGAGGTGATTAAGGCATGGAAGTCATCTAGAGATGTCCATGCTCAAATCACCAAAGTTCAAGGTATTGAGTCCTTCTATGATGCATCCTGGAAAAAGAGCAAAGAGAAGCTGGAGTCCAATTTGGTTGAAGGATTTCTAACAGATGTAGACTCGACGGATGATGAGAGTCATCCGTCGGATAATCAAAAAGATTATCCGTCGAGTAACATAAATCCTCATCCGTCGGCAGTGAGAAAACCTGTGAGTAAAGCCAAACTTTCCAAGTTAAATAAAAAATATGGATCGGTTTCCAAAAACTTTATTTCAGGAGAATCTATCAAGTGAAGAAGGAGAAGAAAGTGAATGTTGGTCATCTGTTCATCAAGCAATTGAATGACAGACTAGAAAAGATTGAGGTTAAAACAGAGGCTAAAAGGAAAAACAATAGAAATAGGAAAGTAGGAATTAACAAATATAACAACTACACATCTGATAAGTGTTAATCATTTGTATGCTCCAAGAAAAATATGTGTTAAGTGTGGAAGTGTTAATCATTTATCTATAAATTGCAAAACTGCCATGCCTACTTCCATGACTGTACCACCTTCTTTTCCCAACATGAGTGTTATGTCTTATATGCCTATGAATGCTATGTCTACACAGAATATAAATACACAATTTGCTAATATGCCATTTGCACCTAATCCTTATTATGTTGCATTTAGTATGCCTCAAATTCCATTTAGCATGCCCTACTGGAATAACATGTTTGCAAATAGCATGCCATTTCCTGTTAATCAAAATGTGCATGATAATTCTGTTTTAATGAGTGGTTTCAAAGGTCCAACTCAGATGACTAAGGATGAATCTGATATCCCCAAGTCAAATGAGATCAAACCTACGAAGCAAAAGAAGAAAGCTAACAAGGCAGGATCCAAGGAAACTTGGGTACCAAAATCAACTTGATTTGATTTTAATGTGTGCGGGGAAATAGAAAGACTCTGTGGTACTTGGATAGTGTTTGTTCAAGACACATGACTGGAGATTCTACCCTGCTCACAGAGTTCAAGGAAAGAGTTGCCCAAGTTTTACTTTTGGAGATGATAGTAAGGGTTATACTGTGGGATATGTCTTGATTTCAAAAGATAATGTCATCATTGAGGAGGTTGCCTTAGTCTATGGTCTCAAGCACAATTTGTTGAGTATCAACAATATACTCAACAAATTGTGATAAAGGCAATGCAGTAACCTTCAATACAGAAGCGTGTGTTGTGACAAACAAGAGGAGCAACAAAGTGGTTCTCACTGGAGTGAGAAAAGGAAATGTGTACCTAGCTGACTTCAACTCATCAAATGCATAATCTGTTACTTGTCTTCTTAGTAAAGCAAGTCAAGATGAAAGTTGGTTGTGGCACAAGAAGCTATCACATCTAAACTTCAAGACCATGAATAAGCTTGTAAAGAAAGAACTAGTTAGAGGTATTCCTCAAGTGGAGTTTTCTAAGGATGGATTGTGTGATGCTTGCCAAAAGGGAAAACAAATCAAAGCATCATTCAGAAAGAAGCTTGATTCAACAATTGAAGAACCTTTACAATTGCTACACATGGATTTGTTTGGACCAGTCAATGTGTTGTCCATCTCAAGGAAAAGATTTTGCCTAGCAATTGTAGATGATTTCTCAAAGTTCTCTTGGACATATTTCCTTAAGTCTAAAGATGAGGCTAGTGAAATCATCATCAATCACATAAGGCAAGTCAACAATCATCTTGATTTCAAAGTTAGAAGAATCATAACTGATAATGGAACTGAGTTCAAGAATTCTGTTATGAGAGTATTTTATGAAGAGAATGGGATTATGCATGAAATTTCGGCAGCAAGAACTCCACAAAAAAATGGAGTAGTAAAAAGAAAGAACAGATCACTTATTGAAGCTGCAAGGACAATGCTTGAAGAATCAAAGTTACCAACATACTTCTGGGCTGAAGCTGTAAATACTGCATGCTATACTCAGAATATTTCTCTGGTTAATCAAGCAAAATGCATGACTCCCTACCATTTGTTCAAGAACAAGAAGCCAACTCTAAATTTTCTTCAGGTCTTTGGCTGCAAATGTTATATCTTGAGAAATCAAACTGATCAAAATGAGAAGTTTGATGCTAAATCAGATGAAGGAATTTTTGTTGGATATGCTGTTGGTAAAGCATACAGAGTCTACAATCTGAGAACCAACATTATTATGGAATCAATACATGTTGTGTTTGATGATAAAAAGATTGAAGGACTACAAGATGGAGATTATCATGAGAGCTTAAAATTCGACAATGTGGAGATGGTTAGTGATGACTGTGATGATGAAAGTGATCAAGAAACTAAAACTAAGGATAGTGCAGAAAAATCTACAACCAATGAAGTTAATAACTCAACATCCATCGAGTTACAAAATGCTTCATCCGTCGACAGACAATCTACATCATCCATCGGGAGACAATCAGCTTCATCCATCGGAACTCAAAATACACCATCCGTCGACTCATCAAAAGAAGCTGAAAGTTAGAATAGATCACTTACAGAAAATTCCCCTTTCTCAAATCATAGATTCACAAACTCAGGGGGAGTTTCTAATTATCAAAACTCAATCACACATCAAGACAACAATGAGGCCTCTTCATCTAGAGCTAATATGCCTCAACAAAAGAAATGGATAAAGGATCACCCCTTTGAGCTCATCATTGGTGATGTATCTTCTAGAGTTGAAACAAGGAGAGCAACTCAAGAAGAATGTCTATATAGTATTTTCCTATCTAAGGAAGAACCAAAGAAGGTAGAAGAAGCTTTGTTGGATCCTGATTGGATTTTAGCTATGCAGGAGGAGCTAAACCAATTTGAAAGGAACAATGTATGGAAGCTGGTACCCAAGCCTAAAGGAAAGAATCTAATAGACACCAAATGGGTATTCAGAAATAAGATGGATGAAAATGGCATAGTAGTCAGGAACAAAGCTAGATTGGTTGCTAAGGGCTATTGTCAACAAGAAGGGATAGATTTTGATGAAACATTTGCTCCTGTTGCAAGACTTGAAGCCATCAGAATCTTTTTAGCCTATGCAGCCCATGCCAATTTCAAGGTCTATCAAATGGATGTCAAGAGTGCTTTTCTAAATGGAGATTTGGAGGAGGAAGTCTATGTCAATCAGCCTCCTGGTTTTGAAAATCTAAATCTACCTGATCATGTATACTATCTTTTGAAAGCACTCTATGGATTGAAGCAAGCACCTAGAGTGAGGGGGAGCAAAAAGTGCTCAACATTCAAGTGAGTAAAGCAATTATGCCAATAATTGCTTTCACAAAGCCACCAGCTAAAGATAGCATTGATCTAATTACTGAAGCAGCAGCCACTTTGAGAGCAGCTGAGAAGAAGCAGTTTAGTCTAATAAACTGGGAGAAAATTGATGAGGATATTCAAAAGAAGTTTGGTCTAGCAAAGAAGCCAGAAAAATCAATCATTCATCACTCTCAAGTCAAGCAAATTTCTGTGAATGATATGTGCATGAACTATCTGGAAAGAGGCCAGACATCCTGCATCAAATCTCCAAAGGCAGATCTAATCATGAAGCCAAAGGTGAACTACCCAAAATCTTCACTAAAGAACCCTTTGGACACAGTGTATGAGATACCAAAGGCTGATGAGAAGAAACTGTTGTCAAGATCTATTGCATTCTACAAGGATCCAGCTGATTCAGCATTGAAAAGAAGAATTGCCAAGGTTTTCAGAAATGGTAAGGAAATTTGTGTGGTGGCTGGACACCCTCAATTTTTTGAAGCAAAAAGGGAAGAAAAGGCAAGATTGAAGAAAGAAAAGAAGCAAGCTGCTCTAGATGCTAAAAAGCTCAAATAAAAGAAGGAGCAAGCTGCTATCTTGGCCAAGTTGCAAGCTGTGAAACCTACACAACAAATTCCTGAACAACCATCAGAAACCACTGGATCTAAGGATCTTAAAATGCAAGAAGAATCACAAAAGAAAAGAAGGTTTATATACAAACTTCACTCCAAGAGAAAAGTGAACTTTGATGAAGAAGGATTGGAAGATCAGTTTCCCAAAAAGTCTACTTCTACAACAACTCAAACATCCATGCCATCTGTGGCACATGAAGAATTCAAGATAGATCCATCTAAGAATTTCCATGGTGAACCTATCATTCCAAAGGATGAGCCAATAGACTGGGATAGTCTACCAATTCCTGAACTCAATCTACCTCATTTCATGAAGCCAAAGAAGATAAAGACCAGAGCAGTCAAGAAAGTGAAGCCCTCAACTCTCAGATCCAAGTCCCTAACCAAAGTTCAAACCAAGGTCAATAAGGGAGATATCATGTACATCTGTGACATCAAGGAATTCTCTGATCTAAACCTCTATCTAGATGAACTGGAAGAAGTTAGAGGGATTGATGCTTACAGGAATCTACCTGAAAGGTTAGTATTCAAGTACAAGGGAGAAAAATAGATAATATGGCCACTTCACAGGATTTTTCAAGAGAGCCAATCTGTACTGATAAAAGTTTATTCATCCTTCAAAAAGAACATTGGATTAAATATGACAGCTAGAAGTTTAGTTCTAAAGAAGATTGAAGAACTGAGGAGTATTAGAGCCAAAGATGCACTCCCAAAGACCTTAACTATTCATTATACAGGGAGTAGAGTGCTTCTAAGGCCCTACTAGCTGATGTAATTCATGGATGATAAGGGAGTTAGTAGATTCTTCAGATTAGAGGACCAGTTGAGAATCTTTAGCAATGAGACTCTTCTAGAAATGCAAGGAATGCTAGATCTTTCAGAATATGATGAACTTGAATTCCACAGACAGCTCCAAAATTAGATAGAAGAAAACAATAGGAGGCTTGGGAAGAAATCCAGATAATCAAGGAAATAGAACAATCTGCTCAGACTAGAGGAGCACCTTGAAAATGATTGTGAGAAAATCTTTGTACACTTTATCTTGTAAATTTTTTAGTTGATCTTGTAGCACTTCTTAGTTTTATTTACTACTTTTTAAATCTGTATTTTTAGAGTGTTTTGTAATCATCAAGTTTCTCTTAATTTATGGCTACAATTCTAGTAGACATAAATTGGGGGAGATTGTTGGGAATATATTGTGAACTTGATGATTATATTAACAAAACACCTTAGTAGATTCAATTAGTGAAAAATGTAGCACTCGATGGATAATCAAATATAGTCCCGACGGATGATGATTTGACATCCATCGAGTGAGTAGCTTATGTAACAATAACTCATGTAGCACATTTCTGCAAACACCTTTGTATAGATTCTGTAGTAGCATATAAGTCATAATGACTTTAATTAGATATGCAGAATAGGTTGATTAATTGTAAATATAAGATGTCTTGTAATTCTGCATAAATGAAATAAAGTCAAGTGTCAAATAGCTACCCGACGGATGATCAACAAAGCTACCCGATAAATGATCAACAAGGCAACCCGACGGATGATAATCATGTAATTCAAACATCTGTTGACAGTGACAACACAGTCACATGCATCGAGTGTTTGCAAAAGGAATGTGGCAGCCTATTCAGCTGAGTTTTTGAGAATAAAGAAGCTTTACCATTTCCATGCTATTATGAAGATATTCAAAGATGCTGGAATAGAGTAGTGAAGTAGCATGGTATTAGACTTGATAGGTTTTGTTTTATTATCTTGTCTTATTACTATGTAATCTCGGTGATATATAAACCAAGCTTAACAAGTAGAACACAACAAGACTAAGCAAATACATTCTCAGAGAAATAATTGTAAGTTGTATCCTGTAGCATTTCTCTGTAAGTTTAGTTGTTCATATTTGTAAGCAGCTGTGAGCTATTCAAGCTTCACAGGGTTCTCTTGACATATATATATATATATTTCTCTGGTGGATACATTCAAATCCACCAGAAAGTTTTTAAAGACTTGTATTTTTATTACTTGTGTTTTGATTTATCTAACTCTTCATTCCACAGTTTGCAAATCAAACACTTATATATTATTAAGTTAGAACCATTTTTCATTAATCTCAAAAAGTAGCCCGAACTACATTCAACCCCCCTTCTGTAATTCTTGTTATATTGTTAGGGACTAACAAATTATATAATTGATTCATGATAAATCAAAATTAAGGTAAGAAAATAATTAGACCAGCTAAAATAATATGTACTTTTATCCATGTTAACATAATTTTTTTTACCAATTGTACATTTTTTACCACTAGTACATAATTTTTTTTACAATTAATCTGGGCTTGAACAAATTAAACTAAAATAAATCTGAATATAATTAGTTGAATTTTGTCGGTATACCAAATTAAAGATAATTCGTATAAATTTGAGCTTCCTTTTAATTAAAACATAATTATTTTTAATTAACACACCTATGAATATCAATAAAACTATATATTTCAATTAGTGATATTTCAAATCATGTCATTAAAAATTTCTAATAAATAAATTTCAAAACTTAAAATTTTCACTTCAAATTAAATTTTTAAAAAATATAATATTAAAAAAAATCCGTGCATCGCACGTGTTTTAGGCTAGTAAATAATAAAAAAATATCTAATAAAATTAAAATACAATTTTTGTTAAAAGTATTTTTAACATAAAAATTATTGTTATAAAAAAACATGTCTCATTTTTTGAATTTTTTTTTCAATATTTGCGAGAAATAGTTGCTGATTTCACTATAATTTCATCTTCAAATATCATCAAAAATAATATTTTTTTAATGTAGACTGATGTGTAGTAATATTACTATATGAATTATGAAATTCTGAGGCCCCATTAATATATGGGCCCGGGAAGATCGACCCGGATGCCTCCTCTTTTTGGGACAACCCCTAATTTATTCATATTTCAAATTGAGCATGACAAAGATTTGAATTAAATCATGTGCGAGTAACTATTTTATTAATAAGAAGAAGTTAAAAACTATATAGTATCTTTTAAAATAGAGGATAAAGAAGATTGTCTTAAGGTTTTTAAGAACCACGAGGAGTTTGTTGAAACTTGATTTTTTGACCTACTTTTATATTTTGGTTTATGGTTTAATAACTTGTTTGTGTTAAGATATATAATGATATTATATTATTCGATAGTTTTATTATTATAATAGTTTCCTTTTTAGGATATTTTCATTTATTATCTTTGCTTATTGACTATATAAGCCCCTATTCCATTGTAATTGAGAGCAAGTTATATTATAATAAAATCGTACTTTTTCTTTCTTTCTCCCTTCTCTCCATGCTTAATTATGGTATCAAGAGCTAAGATTTAATCTGGGATAGGTTGATAATAAGTTATATCGGGGTGACTTCCACGTGTTGGGTATAAAACATGTGTTTGATTTTATTTTTTTCTCGCCTATTCTCTAAATCGGTTATTTGAATGATTTTGAGTTTTAGTCACAATTAATATTTTTCTCTTCGAATTAGTTGGTTTTCTCTAAGGAAACAATATTGATTTTGGTTTGAGTTTTTTCTCATTTTTTGTTTTATTTTGGTTGGGATCTTCCTGTCTCTCTTTGATGATATTGACTCATTGATAAAAAAATTTCCTTACTTTCCATCTTACCTTCTTTTCTCTTTCTCGTGTAATCTATGATGAGAGCAGCCCTTGGCGCATCTGTATACTTCTTCGCCTTTTTTATTTGGTGCTCTACGCATAGTTGGCCCTTCGTGAGATTGGTTTGCTTTATTTAATGCTCTAGGCATATCGGCCTTTCATGTGATTGATTTGGTTTATTTGATGCTCTAGGCATAATTGACCTTCAAGGGATTGGTTTAGTTTATTTGGATTGCTTTTGTTTATTTGGTGCTCACGGCATAATTGGTCCTTTATGGGATTGTTTAGTTTATTTAGTACTCCTGGCACATTGGCCCTTTGGGGAATTTGATTAATTTGGATATGAATTTGGATTTAGTTAGATTTTGATCTGGATTTGGAATCGGTTTTGGTTTTAGTTTTAATCTGATATTAGGTTTGGATAGATTTTGTTATGTTGGATTTATATACGATTTTGGATTGAATCTTTGTTTTAGATTAGATTTTGAGTTGGTTAGTATTAGGTTGATTATGGAGTTTGGTTTTCGATTTGGATTAAATTTTACATGCAGTTTTTTTTATGGTTGCAGATTTGTTCCTTTGAGGATTTGATTACTTTGTTTTTTCTTGGGTTACTGCGTCTTTGGACGATTTCTCTTTTGTTACTGCGTTCTCTTTGGATTCGTTTGAAAGTTTTTGATTTGTTTGGATTCGTAACTCTGTTTTTGGATTTGTTTAGATGGTCTTGAATCTGGTGTTACAATTTTGGATTTTTTTGGTAACGTGGTTCCGTGTCTTGGTTGGCAAACTTTCGATTCAACATCATGAGTTTGAGGGGGGATGCTAACATATATAATGATAATATATTATTGGATAAGTTTATTATTATAATAATTTCCTTTTTAGGATATTTACTATATTGTGCTTGCTTGTTGGCTATATAAGTCTCTCCTCTTTTGTAATTTAGAACAAGTCGTGGTATAATAAAACCATATTTTTTCTCTATTCTCCCTATAATTTATCAGTTTGAAGGGTGTATTGGAGATGATCTTACATATGTTGTTACTTTTTTGCCAACTAATTACAAGGTGGCCTTTTAAAAAAAAGTGGTCACTCCCATTCAAGCACAAGTCCATTTTCACTTACAAATGATCCCCTTTAATTTTATCTTATTCTTTTTTCGCAATACCTCTTATAAAAATATAATATATAATTATAAATATCTGACTATAATATATTTATAATTTCATTTAAATTAATAAATAAAATATTACAAATTATATTTAGAGTATAATAATTTATAATTCAGTATAATTTTAATTTGATAATTTTAAATTTTGTAATAACAAAATTAAAAGTATTATTTTTTTAAAAAAATTATTAAAATATAATACATGTCACGTAATTAAAATACATCATATTATTAAAAAGAAATTACATGATAAAATATTACATTGAAAAAATCATACGATAAAGCATTAAATTGAAAATATTACAATATGGAAGAAAAAAATAACGATTATTATGTAGTTACGAGATATGCTCAATCAAGTCGGTTTGTATCTGATGATGTGTCCTTTAATCACACATCTGTAGTGTATTTTAAATATAGATTTCATATAGGGTAAATGATTCTTCGCCTAAATTTGGTTGTGATAAGCCATCTATTGTCATAAATTAGTAATTGACCAAATTGAGTGGCGTATATTTACGCAAAGTTAGAATTCTTCTTCTATGTTTTTGTATGAAATGGATGTATTTCCTCATGTTGTCCAAGTTTGATCCGCTCCCGACTAGGTTTCGGGCCTTTTCAAAACACTATCCATATTCCAGAGCGCCTCCATTTATATCTGTTGCAATATTTTTCTTATAACTCCTCTTTTGATGACATCTAGGATTATCTTTTTTGTAATATTGTTAAATTCATTCCCAAAATTATTTAATTTGATCTGTATCGATCACTGGGCCATATTCAACCATGCATTTATTAAGAGTTTATCTTCATCTCACTTATACTTTCCAGTAATTTCTCTAACATCTTTAGTTTCCTCGTAATCATCATTAAGATCGATAAAAGTTTGGGTTATTAAAGGAAGACACTTATGAATGTGGAGAATTTTAAGTTAGTGATTGTTGGGTTTCAAATTGTGAATTTAAAAAATGAAGGAAATGGATACTGATATAGAGAGTTTTGAGGATATGAAAATGGAAATTGAGAATTTTAGAATGTGAAAATTAATATTGAGACTTCGGAGTTTGAGAATTAAGTTAAAAGAGGATATAACAATGGAAATTGAGAATTTTAGAATGTGGAAACTAACATTGAGACTTCGGAGTTTGAGAATTAAGTTAAAATTTCGGAGGTAAGAAAAATAGCAATTTGGTTATGAATGTAGAAATTGAGGGTTTGAATTTTGAGAATGTGAAGGGGGATTATTATTTGGATTTATTTTTGTTTAAAAAAATAAATTGATTTTTTTGAAGATGTTAAGTTTATGAATAATATGGTATGAGATATTTGTATTTATTAGAGAAATATATAACCGTTAAGAATATGTACGTTAATAATTCAACACTATAATAAAATGGTAATAAACAATTGCAAAGTAAAACAAGACAAAAGAAAGAAGGCTGACAAAGTTTGTTAAAAAAATATTAAAATAGTAAAAAGTGATTAATATGCACTGCCCACATTTCCGGCCGTGACCAGTTTTCTTCAAAACTTACAATGCAAATGCCCATTTATTTAGCTTGGCGTGAAGTTCTTGCGATCTCTTCCAAAGGAATGGAAGTTAACAACTGTCTTTGTCAGAAACTCATATGACTACATGGAATACACTCTTGATAGACTATATGAAGTCCTAAAAATTTATGAGCTGGAAATGCCACATGATGGAGAAATTGAGAAGGGTCAAAGGAAAGACAGATTTGTAGCCCTTGTTACATCAAATCACTGGAGAAGCAAGTGGAAACCAAGGTGGAATCTGCAACAAATGAAGCTGAGGAATCAAGACCAAAATTATCAAAAGGAAAAGCCAAAGTTGTTGAGACTGAGAGTGACTGCTCCTCAACTGATGAGCTTGAAGAGCTAGCTGAACATATGGCCTTTCTGTCAAAAAGATTTTTTAACTTAAAATTCAAAAGAAAATATTTCTCCAAGCCATTCAATAAAGAGTTGAGTACTAACAGAAATTTGGTTGAGAACCACAAATTTAAATGCTATAACTGTGGAATAGTTGGACACTTCACAAATGAGTGCAAAAAGCCAAAGAATCTAAGAAGTAATGAAGCTGTTGATTACAAGAAGAAATATTTTGATCTCTTAAGAAAAAAGGAGAAAGCCTTCATTACCAAGGAAATGGACTGGGATGATGGAGATAACTCAGATGAAGAAGCTCAATATGTGACTTTAACATTGGTAGTTGATGATGATGGTCTTGAAGGTAGCCCATCAAGCAATCAGGTATATTAATCTATCTAACCTGAGTAAGAGTGAATGCAAAGAAACTATAAATGCCATAACTTTTGAACTTTATAATTTACATGTTACTCTTAAATCTCTCAAGAAAGAAAATGCTAGAGTTAAAGAATCTAATTCTTTACTTGTTGAGAAAAATACTCAATTTTAAACTCAGTTGCATGAACATGTGAAATTAAAAAGAGATTACTTGGTAGTTAAAGATGATTTGCTTGATGTGTTAAAAAGGGAATAATTTCTGAAAAATCAACTTGAACTTGAACAAATTGTCATTTTTAAATGGAAAGAATTCATGAATGCATCCAACAAGATCATAGAAATTAAAGACATTAAATCCTTCCTTGACATTGTTGGAAACATAGATAAAATTAAACTTGAACTTGCGAGTGAAACTTGTGAGTCAATTGTAAAGTATAATGTAACATAATATGTAACCGAGGAATTATAACTCAACATGAAATAAAAACAAGCAAATAATATTAACTGTGAAGCACATGAACCCTAAAGATGAAGACTAGATAAATACAAAGAATCAAAAGATGGAATTAGTGCTCTAAGTCTGTAACCAAGTCATGAAAAGAAGTTCATTAATATGTTCAAGCCTCCATGAGGAATAAAATGTCAAAGAACGTCTAGTGACAATGAAAAATGTTGGTTTGAAGTATTGGAGATCAAGAGTTTCAGTGATTGAAGCATTGAATGACCAACAGATTGTACCAGCTCAGAGTTGTAAAGAGATTGAGTGAAGTCAATTCAGTGCTAGTTATTTGTGAACCAGACAAGTGCATTAAGCATCAGCACATCAGAAAAGGATAAATTTAATCATATAAAAAATTGAAGTTGATACAATACAGAGTGGATTAAAGGATGGAAGAATTTAGCTGCATTTGACAAAGTCTAGAATTATCTCTAAATACTATACAGTACATTCTTGGCACAACAAGGAAGAAAATATTCTAAGTATGAAATATCTCCTTGTTGGCACAAGTAAGAGATAAAACTAAGGCATATGATTATCTAGTTCTTCTAGGCGCAACTGAGGCTACTAGGACTATTGTATGGGCAACTGGAATAAAATATCAAGTTTATTCTAAGTATGAATATCTCTCCTTGTTGGCACAAGTAAGAGATAAAACTAAGGCATATGATTCTCTAGTTCTTGTAGGCGCAACTGAGGATACTAGGACTATTTTATGCGCAAATGGAATAAACTTCCAAGGGAATAAATTCCCCTTGTAGGCGCAACTTGGAAAATCTCTATGGAAAAATGTATAAAAAAGCTGAGTTGCGCCAGTGGTGTTCCTAGAGGCCTTGTAAATGCAACTGAAGTATTCTCCTCCTGTGTACGCAAGTGAAAATATTTACTAAGGCTAAAAACTCAACTCTAGTCACCACTTATGACTTGGTTAATTCTTTGATACAATAGTAATTCAATTTAACCATATGTTTGGGAACAAGCCATGTGTACAAATGGAATTGAAGTCTACATAAATAGAAGCTGAATAAAAAATTTATTCAGTTATCTTCTTCATCTCTCAACTGTATTTTCACGATGCACCAATGAAGGCCAAATTTATTAGCTTGTAAACATAATATTATGTTGTTGAATTTATTATAGGTAATCATTTAATTGATTAGAGTGTAGCAACCTCAAGGTTTATATTAATAAAATAATATATTTCTCGAATTATTTTGTATTTATTTTGATTCCCCATGTTTAACGAAGAACTTGAAATTAATCGAAAAATATTGTAGGTATCGTATTCAACCCCCCTTTTATGATACTTTGAGACTAAAATCAATAGATAGTGTTTATCCGTTGAAAGATAAAGTATCAACAGATTAATTCTATCCACCAATCAGTTCTTCCAAACTGGAAAAGCTTAATGAGAAGTATGGCCCAGTTAGCAAGAATTTTATGATTGGTGAGTGTAGCAAAACCAAGTAGGATAAGTGATAAGTGGCATTTTATACCACTTCGAACGTCTTAAAATGGCTTAAATTGGTGTCTTGAAATCAAGTATTTTGTGTATTTGATGCGTTTTTCTAGTGTTTATGCATTTCAGGGTATTAGTTGCAATTCGGAGGAGGAATCATCAAGAATAAGCCTTGGCATGTGTTCATCATTGCGAGAGGAAAAGAACGGGCAGATTACGGCGAAGAAATGGAGCAAACCTGGATTTTTTCCAGTAGGGTCCTGCGCGCCCGCGCAGCAATGCTGAGCGGCTACGCAGCAGCCTTGCGCGCCCGCGCAGAAATGCTGAGCGGCCGCGCACGGTCGGGGAAATGGATAAATTATTTTAGACTTCTACTTCTGTTTGGCTTCCAACTTCTATGTAATCTGAGTTTTATGGGACTATTATATAAGTAGATTTGAGACGTTTTCTCAGAAAAAAAAAGGAGATTATGTTTTAGATTGTGTTTTGCGCAAGAAGCGAAGGAGATAAGGAAGAAGACCGATTTAGCACACCGCAACGAAGAGGAAGCATATATTCTTGTGATTCTTGTTTCGTTGTAACGTTGGATGCTAGTTTTCTTGCTTTGAATTATTTACTCTTGTGACGTACTCTGTTTTAATATAATTAGTTTAGTTATTATTTTCTTGTGTTGTTTATCATGATTTCATATGAACCCATGATGGTGATAAGTTCTATTATGGGCTAATCGTGATCATGGGGTTGCAACGGATTTATTATGAAATTCTTTAGTTAATTATTTAATACTTTAGTGTGTGATGATTGCATGATATCTAGTATTGGTTGTGCGTATTCGTCTTATGTGCGTCGCGAACATATAAGATAGGGTGTTAATCTCTTGTGAAGCGACGGTGGATCTTGAGATTTAGAACTTGCCATGCTAGCATAGGTTCATGTACGTTGTGCATGATTAGTGGGTAACTCTAACAGTTTTATTTGCCCTATGTAATCAAAAGGAATAACTTGTGCTTAAATCGTTATGTTGTCAATTTCTGTAGACATATAGGAACTCAACATAATTGATGACTATTCAACTTCTATCTTAATTGTGGATGTTTGGTAGAATGGTATTAGTACAATGAAAATTGGCTTTTATCAGTTCCGTGTTATTCGATTAATATCATCACTGTCACATGCTAAAGGTAATAACAATGGCTATAGAAGGAAGTAATAATGAAGTTGTGATCTCATGAGTGTTTTATTATTGATAAATTGAAGTGTTAGTTAAGTGGTTAATTAAGTAGTTAATTATAATTAATATTTAATCAACAATTTTAAGTGTTATCTTAACATTGAGAAGTAATCATACATTGGTGAGTGAGTTTAATTAGACAATAACTTAGTCTGAGTCTCTGAGGGAACGAACTAGAAAGTATTCTATATTACTTGCGAACGCGTATACTTGCGTGAATATTAGTGCATGTTTTCGCCCAAACAAGTTTTTGGCGCCGCTGCCGGGGACTCGGCGTATTTGTTTAGTTTATGTACTTACCATCATTGGTCATTAGGACTCCGTGATTAGGACGTAGTAGTTAATTACTCTTTTCGGTTGTGTTTCAGGTACTTTAGCAAGCGTTTATGCAAACTCGTTCTCGTGCTCGCAAGAGGACCTTCGATACAGCTGAGGAGAAAGACGAAGTTCTTGATACTCCGGAGAAGTTAGATTTTGAGGATTCGGATTCAGGAACTGAGCAGAAAGAACCAGTAAACATGGGAGATCGTATTGTTCAAGGTGATCCAGCTCTTATGGATTTTTCTTTGGCCTAAAATTGATGACATTCAGTCAAGCATCCTTCATCCGGCTATTCAAGCTAACACCTTTGAAATCAAGCCGGGCACTATTCAGATGGTGTAGAATTCTGTTTCTTTTGGAGGAGCGGCAACTGAAGACCCCAACATGCACATAAGGAATTTTGTCGAGATCTGCAGCACTTTTAAGTATAATGGCGTGACTGATGAGGCTATCAAGTTGAGGCTTTTCCCATTCTCACTGAGGGATAAGGCTAAAGACTGGTTACATTCTGAACCAGCTGGGTCCATCACTACGTGGCAAGATCTTGCGCAAAAGTTTCTGGTGAAGTTTTATCCAATGGCAAAGACTGCTGCTATGAGGAGTGCTCTTACTCAGTTTGCGCAGCAACCTATAGAATCTATGTGCGAGGCTTGGGAACGCTACAAGGAAATGTTGAGAAAATGTCCACATCATGGAATGCCGGATTGGATGGTAATCACTGGTTTTTATAATGGTTTGGGGGCCCAATCTCGGCCCATGCTCGATGCAGCAGCTGGAGGAGCCTTATGGGCTAAAAGCTATACTGAGGCGTATAATCTTATAGAGACAATGGCTGCAAACGAGCATCAAAACCCAACTCAGAGGATGACGTCAGGCAAGGTCGCAGGTATTCTGGAAGTTGATGCAGCCACCGCTATTGCAGCCCAGCTCCAAGCGCTATCAATGAAGGTTGATTCTTTGGCTACGTATGGAGTTAATCAAATAGCTATGGTTTGTGAGCTTTGTGCAGGTTCTCATGCTATGGATCAGTGTTCTCTTGTCAACGAATATGTTCAGTATGTGAATAATTATCAGCGACAACAGCAGCCTGTGCCAGCGACCTATCATCCTAACAACAGAAATCATCCAAATTTTAGCTGGGGAAATAATCAGAATGCTATTCAGCCACCATATCAGCAAGGAGTGAGTAAACAGTTTAACCCACCTGGATTCCAGCAACCACAGCAGTATGCTACAAGGCAATCATATCCTCAACAGGGAAGTGTAGCTGCACCTACTAGTGCTGATTTTGAGGAACTTAAGTTGTTGTGCAAGAGTCAGGCGGTTTCTATCAAGACCTTGGAAAATCAAATCGGTCAATTAGCCAATGCAGTGCTCAATCGTCAACCTGGCACTCTTCCCAGTGACACGGAAGTACCAGGCAGGAAGGAAGCTAAAGAGCAAGTCAAGGCTATTACCTTAAGGTCTGGAAAAGTAGCTGATGCTGAAAAGGCAAAAGAAGTCGAAGCTGAAGTTAGAGATGAAGAATCTAAGCAAAAGGAGAAAGTGGCAAAACCAAAGAAGACTACTGTTGAACACACTCTGCCTGAGGCTAATACAGGGGAGATACAGCTCTATCCTCCACCACCTTTTCCTAAGAGATTGCAGTAACAAAAGCTGGATAGACAGTTCGGGAAGTTTCTGGAGGTGTTCAAGAAACTTCACATCAATATACCTTTCGCTGAGGCTCTGGAACAAATGCCTAGTTATGCGAAGTTTATGAAGACTATTCTTTCAAGGAAGGTGAAACTGGATGACCTTGAAACCGTTGCTCTCACGGAAGAATGCAGCGCTGTTCTGCAGCAAAAGTTACCACCAAAACTGAAAGATCCAGGAAGTTTCACCATTCCTTGCACCATTGGCAATCTAACTTTTGACAAGTGCCTTTGTGATTTGGGAGCAAGCATTAATCTGATGCCCTTGTCGATCTTTAAAAAGCTGGATCTGCCTGATCCAAAACCCACATACATGTCGCTACAATTGGCGGACCGTTCCATTACTTACCCAAGGGGCATAGTTGAGGATGTGCTCGTCAAGGTGGATAAGCTCTTCTTTCCTGCAGATTTTGTTATTCTGGATTTTGAGGAAGATAAGAAGATTCCCATAATCTTGGGGAGGCCTTTCTTGGCTACTGGCCGTACCTTGATAGATGTGCAAAAAGGGGAACTTACTATGCGGGTCCAAGATCAGGATGTGACCTTCAACGTATTCAAGGCAATGAAATTCCCTACAGAAGATGAGGAGTGTTTAAAAGTGGATGTGATTGATTCCGCAGTTACTTCGGAACTCGATCACATGCTAATGTCTGATGCATTGGAAAAGGCCTTAGTGGGGGATTTTGACAGCGATGATGAAGATAGCAACGAGCAATTACAATATCTGAACGCTTCTCCATGGAAGCGAAAGCTCGACATACCATTTGAATCTCTTGGTACTTCTGACCTTAAGAATGCTGAAGGGAAGCTCAAACCATCAATAGAGGAAGCACCTACCTTGGAGCTCAAACCATTACCTGAACACTTGAGGTATGCTTTTTTAGGTGATTCATCTACGTTACCTGTTATTATTTCAGCTGACCTTTCAGGTAGTGAGGAAGACAAGCTCTTAAGGATTTTGAGAGAATTCAAATCGGCTATAGGATGGACCATAGCAGACATCAAGGGGATAAGTCCTTCATATTGTATGCATAAAATTCTGTTAGAGGAAGGTAGTAAGCCAACTGTGGAACAGCAGCGAAGACTGAACCCGATCATGAAGGAGGTGGTGAAGAAAGAAATTCTGAAATGGCTAGATGCAGGCATCATTTATCCTATTTCTGACAGCTCGTGGGTGAGCCCCGTGCAATGTGTACCTAAGAAAGGAGGTATCACTGTGGTCGCAAATGAAAAGAATGAGCTCATCCCTACTCGAACAGTTACAGGATGGAGAGTATGCATGGATTATAGAAAATTGAACAAAGCCACAAGGAAGGATCACTTCCCTCTCCCATTCATTGATCAAATGCTTGACAGATTGGCGGGACATGAGTATTTTTGTCTTCTGGATGGTTATTCTGGGTATAATCAGATTTGTATTGCACCAGAGGATCAGGAAAAGACTACCTTCACTTGTCCATTTGGCACATTTGCTTTTCGTAGAGTTTCGTTTGGGTTATGTGGTGCCCCGGCCACCTTTCAGAGATGTATGATGGCTATATTCTCTGACATGATTGGAAATAACGTCGAAGTGTTCATGGATGACTTCTCCGTCTTTGGACACTCATATGATGAATGTTTGAATAATCTGCGCGCCGTACTCAAAAGATGCGTGGAAACTAATTTGGTCCTTAATTGGGAGAAATGTCATTTTATGGTGCGTGAAGGCATTATCCTTGGGCATAAGGTCTCTAGCAAAGGTCTGGAGGTGGATAAGGCCAAGGTGGGAGTCATTGAAAATCTTCCCCCACCTAATTCGGTGAAAGGAATCCGTAGTTTTCTCGGTCATGCGGGTTTTTATCGGCGATTCATCAAGGACTTTTCAAAGATATCTAAGCCGTTGTGCAATTTACTTGAAAAAGATGTGCCTTTCAAATTTGATGATGAATGTTTGGCAGCATTCGAGACTCTCAAGGAGAGTTTGATCACGACACCAGTTATTACAGCACCAGATTGGACAGAACCGTTTGAGATGATGTGTGATGCGAGTGACAATGCGGTAGGTGCAGTTCTGGGACAGCGCAAGAAAAATCTCTTCCATGTGGTCTACTATGCGAGTAAGACTTTAAATGGGGCCCAATTGAACTACACCACTACTGAGAAGGAGCTTTTGGCTATAGTCTTTGGCTTTGAGAAATTTCGATCTTATCTGCTTGGTACGAAAGTAACAGTATTCACTGATCATGCAGCTATTCGCTATCTGGTTTCTAAGAAGGATTCGAAGCCGAGACTCATTCGTTGGGTGCTTTTACTTCAGGAATTTGAGTTAGAGATCAAAGATAGAAAAGGTACCGAGAATCAAGTAGCTGACCATCTCTCTAGGTTGGAGAATCCCGATTCTACTTCACAAGATAGGACGTTAATCAATGAATCTTTTCCGGATGAGCAGTTGTTTGCAATTCAGGAGGAAGAACCATGGTTTGCAGATATTGTAAAATATCTTGTCAGCAATATAATGCCGCTTAATTTGACATCCGCTCAAAAGAAGAAGTTTCTGCATGAGGTGAAGTTGTATATGTGGGATGAACCATATTTGTTTAGACAGGGAGCTGATCAGATCATCAGGAGATGTATCCCGTTCTGTGAGACGGAGGGGATATTACGAGACTGCCATTCAACGGCTTATGGTGGACACTATGGAGGTGAGAAGACGGCAGCTCGTATTCTGCAAGCAGGTTTTTTCTGGCCTACTTTGTTCAAGGATGCTCATCAGTTTGTTTTAAGGTGTGATCGTTGCCAAAGAGTGGGAAATTTGTCAAGGAATGATGAGATGCCATTAAATGTGATGCTTGAAGTCGAGGTCTTTGATGTATGGGGAATCGATTTCATGGGGCCTTTTATCTCGTCTTGCAATAATCAGTACATCTTGCTGGCAGTCGATTATGTCTCAAAATGGGTCGAAGTTAAAGCTTTACCGATAAATGATGCAAAGGCAGTGCTAAATTTTCTTCATAAGCAAATTTTCACAAGGTTTGGAATGACTCGGGTAATCATAAGTGATGAAGGATCGCATTTTTGCAACCGTAAGTTCACTTCTATGATGCAGCGTTATAATGTGAATCATCGAGTAGCTACTGCCTATCATCCACAAACAAATGGTCAAGCGGAAGTGTCTAACAGAGAGATAAAGCGCATTCTAGAGAAGGTTGTTTGTCCGTCAAGGAAGGATTGGTCTTTAAAGCTCGATGAAGCTGTTTGGGCTTACAGAACAGCATACAAAACTCCACTTGGGATGTCACCTTTTCAGTTGGTGTACGGTAAGGGATGTCATCTACCGGCGGAGCTTGAGCATAAGGCCTATTGGGCATTGAAGAAATTGAACCTGGATTTAGATGCAGCTGGTAAGAAAAGAATGCTTCAGCTTAATGAACTTGATGAATTTCGACTTCAAGCGTACGAGAATAACAAAATGTATAAGGAAAAGGTGAAGAGGTGGCACGATAGGAAGCTACATCCTAAGTTATTTATGCCAGGGCAACAAGTTCTGTTATTCAACTCTCGGCTCCGACTTTTTCCTGGGAAGTTGAAATCAAGGTGGTCTGGACCTTTTATTGTCAAAACTGTGTTTCCACATGGAGCGGTGGAAATTTTTGAGAATGATTCGGACCAAGCATTCAAGGTTAACGGTCAGCGGTTGAAGCACTACTATGGGGACATGGCAAACCGAGAGGTGGTTAGTGCCATTTTGTTGACTACTTGAGAAAGGTACGGAACGTCAAGCTAATGACGAAAAAGAAAGCGCTGCGTGGGAGGCAACCCATGAATTATTGTTACAGGAACCCTTAGAAGTTAATAACCTATCCAAAAACACAAAAAAATCAGAAAACAGGGGCTGAAAAAAAAAATTTCCAGAGACCCTCTGCGCGCCCGCGCAGCTATGCTGAGCGGCCGCGCAGCATGCTGCGCGCCCGCGCAGAAATGCTGAGCGGCCGCGCAGGGGTCGAGTTCCAGAAAATTTTTTGCAGTTCAGAAAAAAAAAAAAACAAAACAAAAACACAAAAAAACCCATCACAGAACATAAACCCACGAATTCTTTTCCCATTACCCCATAATTTTATCCCTCAACCCCACTCCTAATCTAATTTAACCTACTCCACACCCTATATATACATACACCTATCCTACATATCTCCCACAAACTTCCTACACTTAAACCCTCTCATAAACATCAAAAATCAGTTCTTACACACTTTTATTCACAAATCAATGGCACCCAAGAGAGCACGCACTATTGACAGCAGCAGCACAGTTCCTACTGCTGATTTATCAAGGGGTACTGCTGCAAGGCCTCGGTTAACTGACAGAGCTGCAGAGGAGGAGTACACTAGGCTGTTGGGGAAGCCGATTCTGAAGGAGAGGGGGTTTTTACCATCAGGGAGGGATGGTGAGTTGTTGCCCATGATTGCAGAGAAGGGGTGGATAGCTTTTTGTGGGTCACCCGAAGCAGTACCGATGAGTGTTGTTCGCGAGTTCTACGCGAACGCGAAGGCTGAAAAGAATGGGTTTTCTGTAGTTCGTGGGCTGACGGTTGATTATCATCCTGCGGCGATTCGCCGTGTGATTGGACAGCGAGAGAGGAAGCCCGAGGAGGAGAACTGGAATGAAAAGACTGCTGAGGATTTTGACTTGGATTTGATTTGTGCGACTCTCTGTCGACCGGGCACAGTTTGGAACCGCAGTCCAGCCAATAATGAGTATCGTCACTTTCCGGCAATCGCCATGAACAGGTATGTCCGTGCATGGAATGCATTTATATGTGCTAATATTTTGCCTTCTTCACATGCACACGAGGTCACAGTTGAGAGAGCACAGTTGTTGTGGGGAATTCTGAATGAGGAATACTATGTGGACCTTGGTGAGTTTATCTACCAAGGAATTCTGAAGTTTTTGAGGGGAGCAAAGCATATGAACATCCCTTATGCATCCACGGTTATGAAGCTATGCCGAGCAGTAGGAGTGAACTGGCCGGCTCATGAGCAGTTGCAGTTGCCAGCAGCTCCGATAGATTCTGGCACTCTGAATGGGATGCAGGAGTGGACCGGTGGTGAGCCTGAGGAGCATGGGCTGGGTTATCGTCTTCCAAGAGGGCGTCCAGCACGAGGTGCTACTATGGCTAGGCCAGGGCGTGGTGAGGCTGGTTCTTTGAGAGCTCAGGAGGGTGCTGGGATGAGTGATGCCCAGTATAGGAGGCTTTCACGGCGGTTGGATGCCATGTATGAGACGCAGAGCAGGTTTGCTCAGGAGCTCACTCTTGCGTTAGGGACTGCTTTTCGAGGCCTTGGAGCTGATATCCAGTGGCCAGTTTTTGGTGAGGACTCTGCATACCCGCCGCCTGATACTCCACCCACTGAGG
Source organism: Apium graveolens (assembly GCF_009905375.1). Classification (NCBI taxonomy): domain Eukaryota; kingdom Viridiplantae; phylum Streptophyta; class Magnoliopsida; order Apiales; family Apiaceae; genus Apium; species Apium graveolens. Next base: position 88,284,911 of record NC_133654.1, on the reverse strand, counting down.
GTGATGATGATGATGACTCCGAGTAGGTATACCCTGTGTTCCTTTCTACTACCTTCACTGGGGACAGTGAAGATTTTAAGTTTGGGGGTGGTAGTTAAGGAATATTTTGTGTGTGTCATATAGCTGCATATTCATGATAGTTAGTTCATATAGTTGCATAATTTTTGCCATATAGTTTTTTTATATAGCTTTATTTGTTTGTCATATCATATAGCTCATGCATATACCATGATCCCTTTGGCAATGATTTATCGACTGAATTGTGAGATTGATGTGAGTGTAGTGATAGCATTAAAGTGATATTAAGTTGTGTAGGTTGATATGCATGCTAGAAGCACTTGTATTTTCACTAAGTCTTAGAGAATGCTTAAGGGCTAGATTGTTGTTATGATCTGATTATTTTCGAGGATAATCTATTTATTATGCTTAGAATTTGATAATAGGTTCTTAGTGGTAAAGGCATGAAAAAGAAAAAAAATGGAGTAAAAATGGAATTTGTTGCTAGTTGTGGCTAGGCGTCAAATGGCTAGTAGCTGGCTCGCATGTTATGCGAGTAGTCTAGGGTTGAGCAAGATGGAGCGAAACGCACTTGCTCAGAAAAAGAAAAAAAAAATTTTTTTTGCATAATTTGATCAAGAGTGGGCTCTTAGGTATTCGAGTTATTAAGTTCTTAGGGGACTTTGTGCCTAGTGACCTAAGGCTTTTAGAGTCTGGGATCCGCTAACCTAACGCTCGTTACATGGATACCATTGTATAAGTCTTTTGTGGACCTCACTCATTGCACGGTCAAATAAGCATTTGAGTTATAAATAAAAAGCACAATTCCGTAGTAAGCTCCAGAGTTCTTGTAGTGTTGTATATCACTTTGTGCCTAGAATTTTTATTTTTTGTATAATCGTAGGATTGCCTTGAAGATAGTCTAGTCATAGTAATTGGTCTAGTTCCGAAGCATATCTGTTAAGCATTTGCACACACCACGTTTCTGGCTGTATGTCTGTTTGCATGAGTTTATTGATCTTTAGTTGTCTAACTGCATTCGTTGAGACGTGACAATTTGGTTGGTTAATTGTAGTAAGGGGGATCGTTGCATTTTCATATAGATTGTATTCATGCATATTTTTATTTGTTTTGAGTCTGTGACGCTTGAGGACAAGCATCGATTTAAGTTTGGGGGTGTGATAAGTGGCATTTTATACCACTTAGAATGTCTTAAAATGGCTTAAATTGGTGTCTTGAAATCAAGTATTTTGTGTATTTGATGCGTTTTTCTAGTGTTTATGCATTTCAGGGTATTAGTTGCAATTCGGAGGAGGAATCATCAAGAATAAGCCTTGGCATGTGTTCATCATTGCGAGAGGAAAAGAACGGGCAGATTACAGCGAAGAAATGGAGCAAACCTGGATTTTTTCTAGTAGGGTCCTGCGCGCCCGCGCAGCAATGCTGAGCGGCCGCGCAGCAGCCTTGCGCGCCCGCGCAGAAATGCTGAGCGGCCGCGCAGGGTCGGGGAAAAGGATAAATTATTTTAGACTTCTACTTCTGTTTGGCTTCCAACTTCTATGTAATATGAGTTTTATGGGACTATTATATAAGTAGATTTGAGACGTTTTCTCAGAAAAAAAAAGGAGATTATGTTTTAGATTGTGTTTTGCGCAAGAAGCGAAGGAGATAAGGAAGAAGACCGATTTAGCACACCGCAACGAAGAGGAAGCATATATTCTTGTGATTCTTATTTCGTTGTAACGTTGGATGCTAGTTTTCTTGCTTTGACTTATTTACTCTTGTGACGTACTCTGTTTTAATATAATTAGTTTAGTTATTATTTTCTTGTGTTGTTTATCATGATTTCATATGAACCCATGATGGCGATAAGTTCTATTATGGGCTAATCGTGATCATGGGGTTGCAACGGATTTATTATGAAATTCTTTAGTTAATTGTTTAATACTTTAGTGTGTGATGATTGCATGATATCTAGTATTGGTTGTGCGTATTCGTCTTATGTGCGTCGCGAACATATAAGATAGGGTGTTAATCTCTTGTGAAGCGACGGTGGATCTTGAGATTTAGAACTTGCCATGCTAGCATAGGTTCATGTACGTTGTGCATGATTAGTGGGTAACTCTAACAGTTTTATTTGCCCTATGTAATCAAAAGGAATAACTTGTGCTTAAATCGTTATGTTGTCAATTTCTGTAGACATATAGGAACTCAACATAATTGATGACTATTCAACTTCTATCTTAATTGTGGATGTTTGGTAGAATGGTATTACTACAATGAAAGTTGGCTTTTATCAGTTCCGTGTTATTCGATTAATATCATCACTGTCACATGCTAAAGGTAATAACAATGGCTATAGAAGGAAGTAATAATGAAGTTGTGATCTCATGAGTGTTTTATTATTGATAAATTGAAGTGTTAGTTAAGTGGTTAATTAAGTAGTTAATTATAATTAATATTTAATCAACAATTTTAAGTGTTATCTTAACATTGAGAAGTAATCATACATTGGTGAGTGAGTTTAATTAGACAATAACTTAGTCTGAGTCTCTGAGGGAACGAACTAGAAAGTATTCTATATTACTTGCGAACGCGTATACTTGCGTGAATATTAGTGCATGTTTTCGCCCTAACAATAAGCAACAAAACATAGGTCGCATATCTAACAAGGATTTGAAGGATAAGGTTGAGTATAGAATATGCATCAAGAAAAAGAATAACAGAATGGCAATATAAGGATTAACAAATACAACAACTACACTTCAGATAATTATGCTCCTAGAAAATCTTGCGCTAAGTGTAGTAGTTTCAATCAACTATCTGTTAATTACAAGACTATATATGTACCTACCATGTCCATGCCTAAAATTTCCGTGCGTACGATGCATTCTTTTCCTATGCTAAATATGTTTAATCAAAACTGCAATAACATGCCATTAATTCATAGTTCATATTTTTCTGCATATGTCATGCCATGGAACATGACTGAGATGAATAACATGTTTAATCCTCACATGAATGTTATGCATCTGCAACACTTTTCATCTAATTCAAACATCATTAACTCTGGTCAAGGATCAAAGGCTAGAGTGGATATTGATCCTCCAAAGTCAAAAGTTAAGAATGGTAATAAGGCAAAGAAAACATCTAACAAAACATGACCCAAGAACATTTGTGTATCGAAGTCGATTTGAGTTGGTTTTGTTTGTGAGCAGGGAAAGAATAGAAATGTTTAGTATGTAGATAGTGGTTGTTCAAGACACATGACTGGTGATTAATCCCTGCTCACAGAATTGGAGGAAAAAGCTGGCATAAACATTACCTTTGGAGATGACAACAAAGGGTATACTGTGGGACATGGCTTAATTTTAAAAGGAAATGTCATCATTGATCAAGTAGCACTAGTTGAAGAACTGAAGCATAACTTGCTTAGTGTCAGTTGACTTTATGATAAAGGTCTCAAAGTAGACATTGATCTGGAAGCTTGTGTTGTTATAAATAAGAAAAATAACAAAATAGTTGTAATAACCTGAATTTTTGCAACTTTGTAAACCAATCGATGAATAGTGATCCTGATGATCAAGGAAAATGTTTTAGCCCACACTATATTATGAATTGTAAACTAAGTTTCTGAGTCGATATTGTGATTATACGTACCAAATAAATGTATATAAAATTCATTAGTTTTCGAAGAAAACCAGTTTTGTAAAATGACCTCATCTTATGAACTATCGAGGACTACGAGAATCACATCCCAATCAATGATTTGAAATCCTACAAATAAAACCCAAGTACAAGATTACAAAGTATAAAGGACTTAAAAGAAAAGGATTACCCCGAGAATCGCTTACGAGGATTTATCACAATTACGAGAAAACGGCAAAGTGAATACATAAAAGAATAAATAAATGTATCAAACCCATGCAACTTTCCATGCAATTCATGCAAATTAAATAGTAAAGCAGATAGTAAGGTGATGTGATGAATTATAGAAGGGATGGTGGTAGTACATGCATAGCTCGTAGGTGTTGACAAAGGCCATGCTTCTTGATTTGTTAAAATATATACATATATAATAATTCACAGAATTAAAAAAGACAACAAGTCATCCAAGCAAGAAACCAAGAAGCATTCCCCCCTTCCAAAGAAATCAAAATTCAAACCCTAACTTCAAGCCATGGATAAATGCTCAAATTAATTCCCAAGCTTCCTCATCATCAAAATAAGGTAAGATAAATCTTTTATAGATTTTTATTGAGGTTTACTTAGTTAAATAAAAAGATGAAAGTGATGATGATTAGTTACAAATAGTAACTTCAAGTGTTTTCTTGATTTTCTTGGAAAGATTTAGGCTCCTTAAGCACACCAAGGACACACCAAGAATCATCCATCAAGAAAAGAACCTCCCAAGAAACTAAGAAAGTTATAAACCTTATTTTAAACTTTGATTAAGTTTTAACTTTCAATAAAATCATGAATCTTGGATAAAAGTAAAGTTTTAATGGTTGATTTGATAATTTAAAGATTATTAGTATATTGGATGTTAAGGATGATATTGTGACCTCAATATATTGTTGTTATTGAGTTAATTAAGTAGTTAAGATGATGGATTGTTGGTTGGTGGTTGTTAGTTAGTGACTTAGTACTAAAACGAACCACAGATCGTTAACGTAACGCCGTTATAACACTCGAATCGCGATGCTTAGATTTCTGTAAAGTTACAGAATGTATAAACTTTGTTTTCTTGAAATATAAGGCTTGATAATTATAGAGCTTGTTGTAAGGATCATTTATATGCTTGAATCACTTGCTTTCGATTTATGATTCAAAAGTTCTGTCCGTTTTAGTGAAAACGATTTACGCGACAAAAACTGCTACGAATTACGAACTTTGAAAGTATAAACAATCGACTTAAAATTATTCTAAAATTATGAAAATTTTACAGAGAGTAATTAATGGAGTATAAAAACTGCCATAAAAAGGTCCAGTGAAAATATTGAGTTTTCAATTTTATAAAATGTCGGAGCCATGGTCGCGCGAGTAGAGTTGTTTAAGAGTCGCGAGAGGAGCCGAGTGGTAAAACCAAATGAGAATAATTGACAAAAAGGATTGTGAATTTAAATAGAGGTTAATTACTACTAGTACTTTATTTAAATAATGAGAGTAGAGCGAGTCGTGTTACGCAATTATAAATGTTATATATTTAACAAATAACGATAAATACGATTAAGTACTAATGGAAAATAATGTTCTTGCTTTTGGATATTGGACAATAATATTTGTGAAGAAGGAGGATAGTAGCATGAGGCTTTGCATACATTATTGAGAGTTGAACAAACCAACCATCAAGAATAGGTACCCTTTCCCTAGGATAGATGTCCTATTCGACCAACTTAAAGGTAATGTGCACTTTTCCAAGATAGACTTGAGGACATGATATCACCAGTTGAAAATCAAAATCGAATATATACCAAAGACTGCCTTTCGCACTAGGTACAAACATTATGAGTTCTTAGTCCTTTCATTCGGGTTAACTTATGCACCCATAGCCTTTATATATTTGATGAACAGAGTGTTCAAGAAGTACCTAGACATATGCGTCATAGTCTTTATAGACAATATCCTAATCTACTCAAAGACAGAGCAAGAGCACGCAAAACATTTGAGGATAGTCTTAAACATTTTGAGAAATGAGAAGTTGTATGCCAAGGTTTTGAAGTGTGAATTTTGGTTGAAAGAAGTTCAGTTCTTAAGACATGTGGTAAGTAGTGAAGGAGTATTAGTCGACCCCGCCAAAATAGAGGCAGTGTCCAATTGGGAAAGACCGACTACCCCAACCGAGGTTAGGAATTTTGTACCTAGACTTACCCATAAGACGGAAAAGTTTGTGTGGACGGAGAAATGTGAAGAGAGTTTTCAAGAGTTGAAAAAGAAACCGGTGTCAGCACCAGTACTCGCACTTCCCGATGGGAAAGGAGAGATTGTGATTTACAACGATGCCTCACACACAGGGTTAGGATGTGTGCTCATGTAGCACTGAAAAGTGCTCGGCAGTTGAAGAAATATGAGATAAGATACCTTACGCATGACCTAGAACTAGCAGCCATAGTGTTTGGCTTGAAAATCTAGATGCATACCTGTATGAGGAGAAGTGCAAAATTTACACAGACCATAAGATCTTCAAGTACATTTTTACCCTAAAAGAATTAAACATGAGACAAACGATATGGCTAGAATTGATAAAGATTACAATTGTGAAATCCTATACCACCCGGGTAATGCCAATGTGGTGGCTGACGCACTCAGTAGGAATGAGAGACTCAAGAAAATGATAACCTCTGAGAAGGTAGTTAAGGAGATCGAAAAGATGGAAATCGAATTCAAGATAACCGGTAAGGGATCCAAAGGATTATTTGAGATCAGGTTACTACTAGAACTTGCTGAGAAGATACGAGTGTATCAGAAGAAGAAAATGAGTGAAGAAAGATAATCATTTATTGGCGAAGAGGTGAATTTTAAGAAAGATGCATGAGGAATCATGAGATATGCATCCTGAATTTGGATTCCAAATGTTCAGAACTGAAAGACAAACTAATACACGAAGGACACAACTCCAGATATTCAATCCACCCTGGGAGTATGAATATATACCATGATCTGAAGGAATATTATTGGTGGCTAACATGAAAAGGGGCGTAGCAGAGTGGGTCAGCAAGTGCTTGACCTGTCAGAGAGTAAAGGCTGAACATCAGCGATCGAGTGGACTATTACAGTCCTTGTAAATTCTAGAATGAAAATGGGAGCATATAGTCATGGATTTTGTAACAGGCCTACCGAGGACTAAACCGAATCATGATGTTATATGAGTCATTATAGATAGACTGACGAAGTCCGTGTATTTCCTGCCAATCAACAAAAGGTACAAAATAGAAAAGCTGGTGGATATTTACCTAAAAGAGATCATAGTGAGGCACGAAGTTCCCGTTGCTATAATGTCAGACAGAGATCCAAGGTTTAACTCAAGATTTTGGAGGAGCTTTCAAGAGTGCGTATGCACTAGACTAAACATGAGTACAACTTACCACCCCCAGACAGACGGGCAAAGTAAAAGGACCATTCAGACTATAGAAAATATACTAAGGGTTTGTGCCATTAACTTTAAAGGAAGTGGGAGTGACCACCAACCTTTGATAAAGTTTTCCTACAATAATAGCTACGATGCTAGCATACGGATGCCCCTGTATGAAGCTCTTTATGAAAAGAGATGTCGTTATCCCTTATGTTGGGGCGAGGTGGGCGAACATAAGATTCTAGGACCCGAGCTGGTCTAGCAGACACGACAGACAGTAGGACTCATCAGGAAGAGACTGGTAATAGCTCAAGACAGACAAAAAAATTATGCCGACTAGACCAGAAATGATAGAGAATATGAAGTGGAAGATTCAATGTTGTTGAAAGTGTCTCCGGGGAAAGGAATGATGATATTCAGAAAGAAAGGGAAACTAAGCCCTAGATTCATTGGACCATTTAAAATCCTGAGGACGATAGGACCTCTAGATTACAATCTCGCCTTGCCTCCTAACTTGAAATGAGTGCACAATGTGTTCCATGTATCAATGCTAAGGATGTACCATGCTGATGTGCGACAAGTGATAGAATATGAACGGGAAGACTTGCAACGGGACCTGACCTACATCGAACAACCGGTGAGAGTAATGGATCAGAAGGAATAGGTGTTGAGGAACAAAACTGTCAAGTTGGTCAGAGTCTTGTGGAGAAATCAGAATGTTGAAGAATCAACCCGGGAACTAAAACACACAATGAAAGAAAAGTATACCCACCTGTTTTCAATTTGATTCCGGGACGGAATCCTTTTAAGGGGGAAGACTCTAATAACCTGAACTTTTGGGACTTTGTAAAATAATCAATGAATAGTAATCCTGAGGATCGGGGAAAACCTTTTAGCCCACACTATATTATGAATGGTAAATTAAGTTTCCAAGTAGATATTGTCATTATACGTACCAAATGAGTGTATGTAAAAGTCGTTAGTTTTTGAAGAAAACCAATTTTGTAAAACGTCCTTTTCTTACGAACTAGCGAGGAATATGAGAATCACATCACAATTAATGATTAGAAATCTTATAAATAAAACCCAAGTATAAGATTACAAAGTATAAAGGACTTATAAGAAAAGGATTACCCCGCAAATCGCTTACGAGGATTTATCACAATTACGAGAAAGCGACCAAGTGAATACGTAAGCGAATAAATAAATGTATCAAACCCATTAAACTTCATGTGCAATAAATCAATTAGCATAAGATGCAATCAGGGAATGCTAATCAAATAGTAAATAAAATAGTAAGGTGATGTGATGAATAGTAGAAGGGATGGTGGTAGTATATACATAGCTTGTAGGTGTTGACAAAGGTCGTGCTTATTGATTTGTTAAAAGATATACATATCTAATAATTCACAAAATCAACCAAGACAACAAGTCAACCAAAAAAGAAACCAAGAAGCATTCTCCCCCTCTCACCAAGCTTCCATTTGCCCCTTAAAGAAATCAAAATCCAAACCCTATCTTCAAGACATGGATAAATGCTCAAATTAATTCCCAAGCTTCCTGATAATCAAAATAGGGTAATATAAATCTTTTAAGCTATTTCTTGAGGTTTACTTAGTTAAATAAAAAGATGTAAGTGATGATGAATATGAGCAAATAGTAACTTCAAGTGTTTTCTTGATTTTCTTGGAAAGATAAAAGTCATGATGATTTAAAAATTGTTAGTATATTGGATGTTAAGGATGATATTTTGATCTCAAGATCTTCATGTTCTTAAGTTAATTAAGTATTTAAGATGATGTATTGTTGGTTGTTGGTTGTTAGTTAGTGACTTAGTACTAAAACGAACCACGAATCGTCAACGTAACGCTGTTATAAAGCTCGAATCGAGATGCTTAGTTTTCTGCAAAGTTACAGAATGTATAAACTGTGTTTGCTTGATAATTGATAGATCTTGTTGTAAGGATTGTTTAGGCGCTTGAATTGCTTGATTTCGATTTACGGTTCAAAAGTTATGTCTGTTTTAGTGAAAAAAATTTACGCGACAAATATTGCTACGAACTACAAACTTTGGAAGTATAAAAGATTTAATATTATTCTAAAATCATGAAAATTTTACAGAGAGTACGGAATGGAGTATAAAAACTGCCATAAAAATGTCAAGTGAAAATATTGATTTTTCAATTTTATAAAAAAGTCGGAGCCAAGGTCGCGCGAGTAGAATATCTTAAGAGTCGCAAGAGGAACCGAGTGGTAAAAGAAAATGAGAATAATGGACAAAAAGGATTGTAAATTTAAATCGAGGTTAATAAGTACTCGTACTTTATTAAAATGACAAGAGTAGAGCGAGTTTTGTTACGTGATTATAGATGTTGCGTATTTAACAAACAATGATAAATGTGATTAGGGACTAACGGAACAATAATGTTCTAGCTTTGAGATTATCGGACAAACTCGAGAGCACCGTCCACCTCAAAACCCCCAGGCAAGTTTACAAACCCTACTTCGTATACTGTTGTGTTGTAAAAATTGATTTACTGTGTTTATGTACAAATGTCATGTTTGTCATGATTACAAATTACGAGTTTTACGTATCGATATTGATTGGAAATACAATATATATATTGTATTATATGTTAACATTAGTGAGTAGCGTGATGATAATTTATAGCCGAGAGTCGGACACCTTTTATTAATTTAAAACCTGAATAATATATAATAACTCGTGTATTTTTCTTTTTATTCTAATATTTAAAAGTGTAATAGTGGAATAAATAATTAAATAGAAGTGTGTATTGATTTTTGGCAGCAGTTGTTGATCGTTATTTATGTATTTGTGAGATGTTGATATGAGGGTTGGATTGCGCGATTTATTAGTGAGTTATACGATTTTATTTTGCCTATAAAAATGATTTTTATTATAGTTTTAATTCCATAAATATTTGGATTGTTTCTAAAATTGGTTTTATAATTTTATAATTTTAATAATTAATTTTAGAACTTTATAAAATTGAGAAATCAATATTTCACTGATAATTTATTTTTAAATGATTTTCTGATTGCGTTTATTTGTAAAATTCATATTTAATTCCGGAAATTTTCAAAAATCGTGAAACTCATATTTTATTAAGTTCGTATTATTCTGAAAATTTTAAAATTATTTTGGAAATTTTCTGGATTATTTTTACTTGCGTGTTGTTTCGTTATTCGTTAAATTGGGGGTATTTGTTGCGCCCCAAAGTTTGTTCAAAAAAAATTCTAAAATGTATATTTTTGTTATTTTCAGGATATATATAATATTCTAGGTGAATTCATGATTTATTGAGACTATTTTAAAAGTCGCAGCGGTTCGATAACTACAAAATTGGCCCTAAATACTGTTTGGATACGTGCCAAATTGACACGTATCCCATTTCTTTTGATACGTGTCAGGAGGGGAGTTAACAAAAAAATAAAAATAAACCACAGGGGGGGTTTCCCCTTTTCCTTTTGTTCCTCAGCTTTGTTGTCTCTCTCTCTCTCTTGTCTCGATTCCCCTCCTCCTCTCTTCGTTCTTCTTTCTGTTGCTCGTTTCCGGTCGCTTATTTTCGGCTTATTTCCGGTGAGCCGCCGCTTATGCTTGCCTTGGATGTTTATTTTGTTGCATGCATATATATGTATATATACCTTGTGTATATATGTGTATGATATGTGTTGTGACTGTGTGTGTGCGCGTTGGTGTTGTGTGTGGTGTGGCTGTGTCTTTTCCGGCCATCCCTGTGTTTTGCTGGTTTTTTGCTGTTGTTCGGTGGTGGCGCGTTCCGCGCGTGCTGCCCTATTCTATTACTTGCATTTGGTTCAATTGGTTTGAATTAATTCGTATTACTTGATTAATTCCAGGGAATTATAATTACAGTACGTGATATAAATAATTTCGTGCTATTAATTTTAGTCGAATAAATCGGTGTAATTTGTTTGGAAACCCGTAACATAACGGGCACCAATAAATTGTACCGCCGTTGACGATGAACTTCGGTGAGTCAACGGTGGACGGTGATGATGTTGCTCGGAGTCCTAAATTTTATAAATAAATAAAATGATTTACGAAAAAAACTTTCAGACCTAAATAATTAATTACGAATTATATTATGGTGTACGTTGTATAAAATGGTGGAATTTATATTATGGATTGTTGTGACTGTTGACGTCGATTGTAATCGACAGGTAGACTTATAAACAAAGGAATTGCTGCCAAAATTTTCTAACAATATATGTGTAAACGTGTGTACTTATGTTATAGGTGTTACCCCTATTTGTGTTCGGATTACGTGATTACGTGATTATGTGTATAATAACTATACGAGTCGGGGTATCGAATTGGATTATTAGGGTTTGAAAATATCAAGCATGTCAATATAATTGATTAGGGTATTTCGTGTTTATAGGTTCCAGTCGAGTTCCACTTGATCCGAAGTCCGTGTAAGAGTTACTTAGAGTCTCGAAAGCGTTGCAAGGCAAGTACCCCGGACCATTCTTTTATGGTTTAGTATATATGAATAGCTAAATGTTTTATTCTCGTAATGCAACAAAAACAATTTAAGTTACGTATCCCCCGTAGTTATACATCACTGTTTTCAAATTGTTTTGGGGAAAAGTAACTTTGAAAGGTACTTATCTCGAATAAAATGATTTGCGGACTGGATTTTTAGGTGTGCTGGTAAAATGAATGGTTTTGAAAATGAGATAGGTACAAGTGTTTTGAAAACTGGATAAAACGATCTGATACGGGATACATAAGGGCCAAAGTAGGCCTATGAGGTGGCGTAAGAGGCTAATTCGGTTGCGCGTATTATATAACCGATTAGTCTAGCAGGTCAGAGACCTAGCTAGTCTCTGAGTCCCGGAACAGGTAAATGGGATGGCAGTTAGAGCCGTCTGGTGTTGATAGCCTGATCAGCTGTCTTCACATATCCGTTATGTATCTGATTTGGATTTGTGATTCCTATAAGGGTATACGTAGTTGATACAACGGTTTTATACATGTGCATAGCATGCTAAAATTGGACTCTGGTACTTATACAACACACTACTATGTTGTTTTGTCGAAAGCATGCTAGACAGTGATATCCAGTTATCTCAGGTTTTCATTATATAATGTTGTTGACATGATTACAGCTCTGTTCCTATTATGGTTTACATTACTGTTTTTATTCTGTTATTCATATATTGGTACTGCCGAGCGATTATGCTCACCTTTGTAAACTGTGATATATGTATCAAAGATGCCTAGAAGACCCGTCAGACATACCCTTGTTTCCGCCCCTTCAGGACCCGTCTCCTCTGAGGTAGTGTTTGTCAGGCCACGTGCGGTCTGACGAGTTGCTGAATAAAGTTAGAGTGTGTTAGATGTTGAATAATTGGGTTGTAATAATATGAACCTGAATCATACTTGAACCTGGATCGGATCTTGGTTGGGGTCAAGTTAGTAGATATTAATAATAATCTTGTTGTTTATATTTTTTTGTAATTGTGTTGGTGACGTCAACTCCTGACCCCGGGATTGAGGTCGTCACAGTTGGTATCAGAGCTACAGGTTCAAGTCCCTGATCCAGGCTAGGGATTGTGTCGAATAGGTGATAAAGTCAGTCTTAAGGTGTGAGTCAGCAACTCATATAGAGGAGCAAACCTTTAGAGTCGGTCGAGGGTTCCGACGGCGTTACCCTGGCATTTATTAAATATTTTGATAGAATTGCCTTGACCTGGTTATGTCTTCCATGTATATTTATTATATTGGCAGTGGCCTATTGCAATTTCGAGTTCTCCATCTCGGGAGAATCCCTCTGACCCGGATAGCTCAAATTCTGAGAGGACCCTGAATGTTGTTATTGAGGAGACCCCTATGCCTCCTTCACCAGTTCCTTCCTTTGTGCCGAGAGACATCCCTGGACCCGGTACTCATCCCCGTTGGGTACGTAGGTATGTGTCTGCCGTTAGGGATTTCCCTCCCGGTTGTGGTCCCAGTTCTTCCTCGATGAGACCTCCAGTACCTCCTGTGGCCCCTAGTGGTACTTCCTCACTGATCCCTTATCATGTTCACCGAGCGGTGAATACCTTCCTTATCAGAGATCAGAGTCTGGGATTGGCTGCTCAGTTTGATCAGATACCTATTGCACCTTTCCAGGGCATTTATGTCCCTTCCCCTGAGGTGCAGGCCCATGTGCGAGCATTGACCCAGATGGCTGTTGAGAGGGCTAGATCCATTAACTATTTCATTAGCTCATAGTTCAGAGCTGTACAGTATTAGGACCTAGTGAACTGGCTAGTGTTTGAGCTAGGTTGCATCGGTGGCAGTGGTAGTGGCTAGACCAGGAGTGCAACAAAGAGGTACAGAGCTCAGAGTGGACCTCCAGGAGTTTTTTAGTTGTTTACCTTGTATATGTATATTATGTTGTGATAGTTTGTAGTAGGCGGAGGCTGCTATGACAGCCAATTTTGATGTGTATTCGGATAGTTTTCTTTCAGTTGGATTTCAGTTGTACTAGTTGGATTCCTGTTGGTTATTGTATTGTAGCTGCTTTATTTCGTTGTTCAGCTATTATATATTGTGCGTTGCTATTACTGTTGTTACTATTATTGTTGCTCCTGTTGCTCGCATTTTATTAGATTATGATCATTCACTCAGGATGGATCCAATTAAACCGGGGATGAGGATATTGTCTTAGTGGCAATGCTCTCCTGATGCATAATTATAAACTGCCTGGAGCAATCCATTTTCTTATATATGACTGTTATGTTCCAGGAGATGCCACTAAAGAGGAACTCTCAACCCAATAACAGATCTGTTGGGGATCCTTCCATGAGTGAATTGATAAACTTGTTGTGTCAGCAGTCTACACAGCTGGCCCAACAGCAACAACAATTCCAGCAGCAGCAACAACAATTGCAGCAACAACAGCAACATCAACAGCAGCTCATACAGTAATAACAACAGCAAATCCAAAAACAGCAACTGCAAATCCAGCAGCAACATGAGATGAGAGGGACAAATCAGGGTGTTAGTTTTAAGCCTTTTCAGGCAGTGAAGCCCCACAAGTTTAAAGGAGAGGTAGATCCTGTTGCTGCCAGGATGTGGTTGAAGGAGATGGAAAAGGCGTTTGCGCTCACCAAGGTGAGTGAGGATTTAAAGACGGATTATGCTAGTTATTTTCTAAAGAATGATTCGAATTATTGGTGGCAATCTACGTGAGCCCCAGAAGGAGAAGGTCCTGTTCCATGGGCCAGATTCACAGAGTTGTTTTTGGAGAAATACTTTCCGGACTGTCTCCAGAGTTAGATGGAAATGGAATTTTTGGAATTGAAACAAGGAGATAGGAGTGTCACGGAGTATGAAGTAAAGTTTACGGATTTAGACCGTATAGAACCCGAATATGTTAGCTCGGAAACTCAGAAAGCGAAGCGGTTTCAACAAGGGTTGAAGCCAGAAATAAGGAGTGGGGTTGTAGCTTTACAACTCAAGACATATATTTCGGTAGTTCAGGATGCCTTGGTAATAGAAAGTGACCAGAGGTTAGATGCAAAGGAGCAGGGTGAGAGGAAAAGGAAGTTTAAAAGTGGACCTGCTAGGTCAGAATCAGGTGTAGCCAATCAGAAGTTCCAGCGTTGGTTTGGAAAGAATAAGAATAAGAAGTTCAAGAGGCAGAATTTCCCCCAGGCTAGACCCAGTACTACTTTAGTTAATTCTACCCCGACGAGGGTTACTAAGCCAGTGGTTGACTATAAGACATGTGGGAAAAAGCACAGTGGACAGTACCGAGAAAATATCAACTATTTTAAGTGTGGCCAGAAGGGTCATTATTCCACGGAATGTAAGTCTGAGACTCAAGGAGTAACTTGTTTTAGTTGCGGCAAAGTGGGACACATAGCTAGGAATTGCAAGTCAGTGGCCCAAGGTAATGTTGGAAGGAGCGTGTCTCAAGGACCAGCAACCAGTACTGCTAGAGCTAGGACTTTTAAGATGGCCAAGAAATCTCCAGTTTATGATTCTGATGTGGTTGCAGGTACGCTTTCTCTTAATTCCGTACCTGTTAACGTTTTGTTTGATTCGGGAGCGTCCAAATCTTTTATATCTATGAATTATATGAATAAAATGCAATTGATGTTGGAAGACTTAGAGGAATCTTTGACCATAGAAGTGTCTAATAAAGATAAAGTGCCCGTAAGTCAATTTTGTCCTAGATGTTCCCTAGAAGTTTCAAGATATATGTTCCCTGTTGACCTAATACCCTTCGAGTTGGGAGACTTTGATGTTATTTTAGGCATAGATTGGTTGTCTCTATATAAGGCGAATATTGACTATAAGAAAACGAGAGTTATTATGTACACCCCGGATAATAAAAGAATCAGCTATCAAGGACAGAGACAAGATAAAAAGTTCCTTTCAGTAATGCAAGCAAAGAGATGTTTGCGGCAAGGATTTGAATCATATTTGGCTCAGGTGGTGGATACGAAGAAAGAGACCCCTACTTTGAATGAGATTCCCATAGTGAGAGAATTCCCTGACGTTTTCCCAGAAGAGTTACCAGGATTTCCACCTGATCGAGAGATAGAGTTCTCCATTGATTTGATACTTGGAGATGAACCAGTTTCTAAGCCCCGTACAGGATGGCCCCAATGGAAATGAAAGAGTTGGCTAATCAACTTCAGGAATTATTGGATAAGGGAGTGATTCGACCTAGTGTTTCTCCGTAGGGTGCTCCAGTACTATTCGTAAAGAAGAAAGATGGAAGTATGAGATTGTGCATTGACTACAGAGAGTTGAATAAGTTGAAAATAAAGAACAAATATCCCTTGCCACGCATCGATGACTTGTTTGATCAGCTTAAGGGAGCGTGTTATTTCTCAAAGATTGACTTAAGATCTGGCTACCACCAATTGAAGATAAAGCCCGAAGATATCCCCAAGACCACATTCAGAACAAGGTATGGCCATTATGAGTTTCTAGTAATGTCATTTGGATTGACAAATACGCCAGCAGCTTTTATGAATTTAATGAATAGGGTATATAAGGAGTATCCGGATAAGTTTGTTATTGTATTTATTTATGACATCCTCATATATTCAAAGAATCCAGAAGATCACGCAACATATCTACAGATTGCCCTTCAGAAATTCAGAGGAAAGCAATTATATGTGAAGTTTTCTAAGTGTGAGTTTTGGCTGACAGAAGTACAGTTTCTTGGACATGTGGTGAGTAAGGAAGGTATCAAAGTAGACCCAGTAAAGATTGAAGCCATATCCAGGTGGGAGCAACCGAAGACTCCGACTGAAATAAGAAGTTTTCTTGGATTAGCTGGATATTATCGAAGGTTTGTAAAAGATTTCTCGAAGATTGCATCCCCATTAACCAAGTTGACCAGGAAGAATGAGAATCTATTTGGACAGAAAAGTGTGAAGAAAGTTTCCAGGAATTGAAATGGAGATTAGTGACGGCTCCAGTATTAGCATTGCCAGATGAGAAGGGAAACTTTGTGATCTATAGCAACGCTTCTTTGAAAGGATTGGGTTGTGAACTAATACAACATGATAAAGTTATCGCCTATGCCTCTAGACAATTAAAGCCTCACGAGCAGAAATATCCAGTTCATGACCTTGAGTTGGCGGCTATAGTGTTTGCTCTAAAGTTATGGCGTCATTACTTATATGGAGAGAAATGCGATATTTATACGGACCATAAGAGCCTGAAGTACATATTCACGCGGAGGGATTTGAACATGAGACAGAGAAGGTGGTTGGAACTGATCAAGGACTATGATTGTTTGATTAATTATCACCCCGGTAAAGCTAATGTGGTGTCTGATGCCTTGAGCAGAAAAGAAAGGTTGAAAATGATTAAGATCACGGAAGAACTAGCACAAGACTTTGAAAGAATGGAGATTGAGGTTCGAGCACCTAGTGAAAGTCAAGAGCAATTATATGAAGTTACCTACCAACCGACATTAATGGAAAAGATCAAAAGGTGTCAAGAAGGAGTTATGGAACAAGAGTTGGATACTGTGACGGGAGAAGATTTGTGTAATCAAAAAGATAATCAAGGTTTGTATAGATTCTCATCTAGAGTTTGGATCCCTAATATAACGGAATTGAAGAATGAGGTATTACACGAAGCGCACAACTCTAAGTTTTCTATTCACCCCGGTAGTACTAAGATGTACCAAGAATTGAAGAGAAACTTTTGGTGGCCAGGATGAAAAAGGATATTTCCAATTGGGTTAGCAAGTGTCACGTATGTCAAATAGTGAAAGCAGAGCATCAATGACCAAGCGGATTGTTACAACCTTTGGAGATTCCTCAGTGGAAGTGGGAAGAGATTGATATAGATTTTGTAGTAGGATTGCTAAATATGAGAGCAAATTATGATGCTATTTGGGTAATCATTGACAGATTGACTGAGTCAGCACATTTTCTTTTCGATCAACGAAAGATATTCGTTAGAAAAGCTAGTTAAGTTATACTTGGATGAGATAGTTACCAAACATGGAGTGCCTGTGTCTATAGTGTCAGATCGAGACCCGAGATTTAATTCCAGGTTCTGGACTAAATTCCAAGAGTGCCTAGGAACAAAGTTGAATATGAACACCGCTTATCATCCTCAAACAGATGGCCAAAGTGAAAAAACGATTCAGACCATAGAGTATATGTTGATGGTTTGTGTTTTGGATTTTAAGGGTAATTGGGATGAACATTTACCTTTGATTGATCGTATATTAACAATTACCATGCCAGTATTGGAATGTCGCCTTACGAAGTTTTGTATGGGCGTAAGTGTAGATCACTGTTATATTGGGATGAGGTAGGAGAGAAGAAAATGTTAGGTCCCGAATTGGTACAGCAAACGAGAGATGCAATAGTGTTGATTCGAAAAAGGTTAGAAGCAGCCCGAAATAGACAAAGAAAGAATGCATATTTGCATAGAAAAGATATGAATTTCAAAGTAGGGTCATTAGTATTGCTAAAAGTATCTCCCTAGAAAGGATTGGTTAGATTCGAAAAGAAAGGTAAGCTGAGTCCTAGATTTATTGGACCATTTGAAGTGTTGAAGAAGATAGGTAACGTTGCCTATGAGATTGCATTACCGCCACAGCTGCAGCATATCCATAACATGTTCCACATATCTATGTTGAATCCTTATGTTCCCGATTCAAAGAAGGTCATAGAATATAAACCGATTGAACTGCAACCAGATTTATCCTATCTGGAACAACCGATCCAAATCCTAGACCGTAAAGAACGAGTCCTTAGGAATAAGTCGATCCCTATAGTAAAAGTTTTGTGGAGAAATCCTCGGGTAGAAGAGTCTACTTGGGAATTAGAGTCAGACATGCTTGATAAATATCCTCATTTGTTTAGTTAAGTCAGATTCTGAGGACATAATCTTTTTAAGGGGGAAAGGATATAACGACTCGTATATTTTTTTTATTCTAATATTTAAAAGTTTAATAGTGGAATAAATAATTAAATAAATGTGTGTATTGATTTTTGGCAGAAATTGTTGATCGTTATTTATGTATTTGTGAGATGTTGATATGAGGGTTGGATTGCGCAATTTATTAGTGAGTTATACAATTTTATTTTGCCTATAAAAGTGATTTTTATTATAGTTTTAATTCCATAAATATTTGGATTATTTCTAAAATTGGTTTTATAATTTTATAATTACAATAATTAATTTGTAGAACTTTATAAAATTGAGAAATCAATATTTCACTGATTATTTATTTTTAAATGATTTTCTGATTGTGTTTATTTGTAAAATCCATATTTAATTCCAGAAATTTTCAAAATTCATGGAACTCATATTTTATTAAGTTCGTATTATTCTGAAATTTTAAAATTATTTTGGAAATTTTCTGGATTATTTTTACATGCGCGTTGTTTCATTATTCGTTAAATTGCAGGTATTTGTTGCGCCCTAAAGTTTGTTTAAAAAAAATTCTAAAATTTACATTTTCGTTATTTTCAGGATATTTATAATATTCTAGGTGAATTTCATGATTTATTGAGACTATTTTCAAAGTCGCAGCGGTTTGATAGCTACGAAATTGGCCCTAAATACAGTTTGGATACGTGTCAAATATAGTTTGGATACGTGTCAAATACAGTTTGGATACGTGTCAAATTGACACGTATCCCATTGCTTTTGATACGTGTCAGGAGGGGAGTTAACAAAAAAATAAAAATAAACCACAGGGGGGTTTCCCCTTTTCCTTTTATTCCTCGGTTGTGTTGTCTCTCTCTCTCTTGTCTCGATTCCCCTCTTCCTCTCTTCGTTCTTCTTCCTGTTGCTCGTTTTCGGTCGCTTATTTTCGGCTTATTTCCGGTGAGCCGCCACTTATGCTTGGCTTGGATGTTTATTTTGTTGCATGCATATATATGTATATATACCTTGTGTATATATGTGTGTGATATGTGTTGTGACTGTGTGTGTATGCGTTGGTGTTGTGTGTGGTGTGGCTGTGTCTTTTCCGGCGATCCCTGCGTTTTGCTGGTTGTTTGCTGTTGTTCAGTGGTGGCGCGTTCCACGCGTGCTGCCTTGTTCTGTTACTTGCATTTGGTTCAATTGGTTTGAATTAATTCGTATTACTTGATTAATTTCAAGGAATTATGATTACAGTTCGTGATATAACTGATTAGTGTATTTCGTGTTCATAGGTTCAAGTCGAGTTCCACTTGATCCGAAGTCCGTGTAAGAGTTACTTAGAGTCTCGAAAGCGTTGCAAGGCAAGTACCCCTGACCATTCTTTTATGGTTCAGTATATATGAATAGCTAAATGTTTTATTCTCGTAATGGAACATAAACAATTTAAGTTACGTATCCCCCGTAGTTATAAATAACTATTTTCAAATTGTTTTGGGGAAATGTAACTTCGAAAGGTACCTATCTCGAATGAAATGATTTGCGAACTGGATTTTTAGGTGTGCTGGTAAAATGAATGGTTTTGAAAATGAGATAGGTATAAGTGTTTTGAAAACTGGATAAAACGATCAGATATGGGATACATAAGGGCCAGAGTAGGCCTCTGAGGTGGCGTAAGAGGCTAATTCAGTTGCGCGTATTATATAACCGATTAGTCCAGCAGGTCAGAGACCTAGCTAGTCTCTGAGTTCCGGAACAGGTAAATGGGATGGCAGTTAGAGCTGTCTGGTGTTGATAGCCTGATCAGCTGTCTTCACATATCCGTTATGTATCTGATTGGGATTTGTGATTCCTATAAGTGTATACGTAGTTGATACAACGGTTTTATAAATGTGCATAGCATGCTAAAATTGGACTCTGGTACTTATACAGTAAACTACTATGTTGTTTTATCGAAAGCATGCTAGACAGTGATATCCAGTTATCTCAGTTTTTCATTATATAATGTTGTTGACATGATTACAGCTCTGTTCCTATTATTGTTTACATTACTATTTTTATTCTGTTATTCATATATTGATACTGCTGAGCGATTATGCTCACCCTTGCAAACTGTTATATATGTATCGCAGATGCCTAGAAGACCAGTCAGACATACCCGTGTTTCCGTCCCTTCAGGACCCGGCTCCTCTGAGGTAGTGTTTGTCAGGCCACGTACGGTCTGACGAGTTGCTGAATAAAGTTAGAGTGTGTTAGATGTTGAATTATTGGGTTGTAATAATATGAACCTGAATCATACTTGAACCTGGATCTGATCTTGGTTGGGGTCAAGTTAGTAGATATTAATAATAATCTTGTTGTTTATATTTTGGTAATTGTGTTCGTGACGTCAACTCCTGACCCCGGGGTTGAGGCCATCACATAATATTCCGGAGATATTTTGGACGATTAAAGTTCATAATTGTTTTATTCCAAGGGACTCGATGTTCTCTTGTGAAGTATTAAATATATCGAATTTATTTAAAAACGATTTTTAGAAATCGTATTCCTACAACTATATTTAATTATTCGAGCAATGAATATTAATTCAGATATTCATTTAAAAAGGAGAAGTATTCTCTAATAGTTATTTTATTAGTAATTTCAATTATTTAATATTCACTTAAAGATTTATTTAAGTACTTAAACATAAATTAGCTGAGGAATGTTATTTCAAATATTTTTTAAAATAGAATTATTTAAGATTTAATTATTTAATAATTATTATATAATTATTAAATATTTATTAAATAATTTAATATTATTTAAAAATTATAAAACCTATTTTAAAATATATTCTGAGTTTCAAAAAATCATTCCAATACTTTCAGATTGTCGAAAAATATTATCTCGACGTATTTTAAATATTTTGACTATAGTGTCAAAAGAAACTACCCCATAAATATTTATCTGTTGACAACGGTCAACTCAAGTTATCTTAGTACTTTCTCTGAAATTTCTCGGAAGTACACACACACAAATATATATATATATATATATGAACCGCGCCTATCAACAAGCAAAACGGTTGGGGAACTTCGATACAGTTCGAGTTCCATATATATGATAGGATTCTTTGAAAGGACTGGGAGGGGTTGACCTTAGTACTATGGGTATTAGGGAGACTACCAAAGATACCGCAGGAGAAGGTACTATGTGTACTGAAGAACCTGTGAAGTGTGTGTATAACCAAAATGGGACACATAGCCTGAATGCGGCCAGGGTGATAACCGGGATACGAAGGTGTCGTCCTTCTACTAGTAAAAAAGGTTATAGATTTCCGTTATACGACTGATAATCATATGCGGTGGCTCCGGTAAATGTCATAATCTTCCAGTTGAAATTGAGATGCAATACCATAATGCGAGCCTAGGTGCTGGATTTACCATTAAGGTATTTGCAGACTAATAAGTCAATCAAAAACATTGTTTGAAAAAGAGTTGTGTACCACCAAGAAAACTACTTTAATTAAATACATATCCATATACGGATTTAATTATAAGTTTTATATAGTCTCTTCATACTGTTAATTATTATTGTTGGGCAGTATAGCTTACACTTATTTTCTTAAAATGTCACAAGATAACAATGAACCAAGATGTCGGTCAGAAATCTAACAGCCCAAAAGCGAGTAGGGAATGGTCAGCTTTTCCATATGTTGTTTGGAGCAGTGCCGCAAGCAGACCATATGAGTTGGATTAATTTCCAGTTGTTTTTAGTCCACCTCATTTATAAGTATGATTTATGTAAGGTAGTTATGAAGAAACGTTTACTTGGCCTCCGGTCCAACCTTAAGTAAAGGTTACACCTGTGACAGGACTTAATTAATTTTGGTCTGTAATAACTATCACCTTGTGGTTTAATAACTCTATTAATGTGTTGTTTCATTTCTAAGACAATAACCTGTGTGTGTGTATCAATAAGTGTGAGGTTGTAGATGTGTCAGTATTTATAATGTTGTACAAGGATAAGTGTTTAAACAAGATTCAAGATGGCGTGGCCTCCTAAATCCCTGACCCCGGATTTGGGGGTATCACAATGGTGTTAACTAGAGTCAGCAAAGAAAATGTCTATGCAGCTGACTTCAAATCAACATAATGCTGATTCTATCACTTGTCTTCTCAGTAAGATAAGTATTGATGAAGGATGGTTGTGGCATAAGAAGATATCTCATCTAATCTTCTCAACAATGAATGATATAGTTCAGAAAGACCTTGTAAGATGAATGCCCAAATTGGAATTCTCCAAGGACGGTCTCTGTATTGCTTATCAACTTGGTAAGTAAAAGAAAGCCTCTTTCAAGAGTAAGACAATCTCCTCAATTGACAAACCCTTGACTGTTTTACATGGATTTATTTAAACCAATCAATATCATGTCTATCCTCAAGAAGAAATATTGTCTTATGATTATTGATGATATCTCCAAATTTACCTAGAATCTAGACCTTCTTCCTCCATTCAAAGAATGAGTCCAGTGAAATCATCACCAATCACATCAAGTTGGTTGAAAAATATTCAGACCTGAAAGTGAGAAAAATCAAGAGTGATAATAAAACCGAATTCAAGAATGCATTTATGATAGAATTATATGAAAAGGTTGGCATCCATCAGGAGTATTCTGCACCAAGAACTCCCTAACAAAATAGAGTTATTGAAAGGAAAAATAGAACTCTCATTGAAGTTGCAAGGACAATGCTCGGAGAATCAAAATTACCCACCTACTTTTGGGCTGAAGCCATTAACACTGCATGTCTTACTCAGAATATATCTCCGATAAATCAAGCTCATGGTATGACTCCCTATCAATGGCTTAAAAGGAAGAAACCAACCTTGGATTTTCTGCATGTGTTTGGATGTAAATGTTTTATCCAGACGAATCAAGGGGAAAACATTGGCAAGTTTGAAGCCAAGGAAGATGAAGGAATTTTTGTTGGGTGTGTAGCTCACAAGGCCTCTAGAGTCTACAATATAAGAATCAACCTTGTTATGGAATCAATTTATGTGGTTTTCTATGATAAAGAGATTTAAGGATTGATAGACTAGGAGTACAATGATGCTCTTGTATTTGATGATGAAATGGATGACTCGCAAGATGAAGTTGATGATGTTCGTGGAAGAGTCAATACTGAGCCTACTAATCCAAATTACATGGAAACAACAGTTGATCAACAAAATGAAACAACCATTGATCATTCTAATGGGACAACCACTGATCAGAATGAGGCATCTATTAATTCTCAAAATGATCCATTAGGTGATGAAGATTCCAGAACTTCATCAACTGCTAATGAAGTCTCAAACTCAGGTGGAGCTTCAAGGAACATAACTTAAATTTTGTTCAATAGAATAAAGACAATGAAATCACATCATTGAGGTCAAATCTACCTTCAAAAATAAAAGGTACAAGAAGTCATCATTTTGAATTAATTATAGGATATGCATCTGCCAGAGTTAAGACTGGAAGAGCAACTCAAGAGGAATGTCTCTACAACAGCTTTCTCTCACAAGAAGAGCCCAAACGAGTTGAGGAGGCTCTATTAGACTCAGAATGGATCATGGCTATGCAGGAAGAGCTAAACCAGTTTGAAAGAAACAAAGTATGGAAGCTGGTACATAGGCCAAAAGACAGATCAGTCATTGGACCCAATGGGTATTCAGAAACAAGATGGATGAAAATGGCATAATCACAATGAACAAAGCCAGATTAGTTGCAAATGACTACTCTCAAGAAGAAGGAATTGATTTTGAAAAAACATTTGCTCCTGTGATAAGACTGGAAATAATCAGAATCTTTTTGGCCTATGCAGCTAATGTCAATTTCAAATTCTATAAAATGGATCTAAAAAGTGCTTTTCTGAATGGAGAACTAGAAAGAAGTGTATGTATGCCAACCACCTGGATATAAAGATTCAAATTTCTAGAGTATGTATATCTTCTTCTAAAAGCACTATATGGTTTAAAGCAAACACCTAGAGCCTTATATGACACTATATCTCAATTTTTACTTGAAAATCATTTCACCACAGATACTGTGGATAAAACCCTCTTTTATAGAAATATCAACGGTTCTAATATTCTTGTAGAGATCTATGTGGATGACATAATATTTGGATCTATTTATGAGAAACTTTGCAAGAAATTTCCCAAACTAATGTAAAGCAAGTATGAGATGAGCATGATGGGTGAACTAACCTATTTTCTTGTTTTACAAGTTAAACAAGTGAAAGAAGGAATTTTTATAAGTCAGACTAAATATGTGCATGATTTTTTAAAGAAGTTCGACCTATCAAATTGTTCACCTACCAAGACTCATATGTCAACTGCCACTAAACTAGGAATGAAGACTTCTAAAAAAAAAGTGGACATTGCTAGTTATAGAGGCATTGTTGGATCTCTTTTGTACTTGAAAACCAGAAGACCAAATGTTATGTTTGCCACTTGTCCTTGTGCTAGTTTTCAATATGATCATAGAGAGTCTCATTTAATAGCTATAAAAAAATCTTCAGATATCTCAAAGAAATAACAAACCTTGGCATTTGGTATTCTAGAGAATCTGGTTTTGATCTAATTGGTTATTCAGATGCAGACTATTCAGGTTGTAAAATTGATAGGAAAAGTACAATTAGAAACTGTCAATTTCTGGGAAACAAACTGGTTTCATGGTTTAGCAAAAATAAAAATTCAGTACCAACCTCTATAGCTGAGGCTGAATATATTGCAGCTGGAAGTTGTTGTGCACAGATTTTATGGATGAGAAATCAATTATTTATTTATGGATTTAGACTGGAGAAGATACCAATCCACTGTGACAATACTAGTGTTATTATTATCACATAAAATCCAGTCCAACAATCAAGGACCAAGCATAGGCCTATGTAGATACTAGTGAGTTTGTACAATAATAGAATACATCAATAAGTGTAGACTTTAATATGCCATGCTTGAAACTTCAATCTTCTACTGTGAGGTGGTTGAGGATATCTGGACTTCCGAAGAATATGGCATCAGCAATTTGGCACTCTCTTTCACTCTTCATGATGTTAAATACACTGTTAATTATGATGTTGCCTCTACATGCTTTAAGATTTTTGAAAAAAGTGTTAGTTGAACCTTTACATACTCAAATTGTGCAAATGCTTACTTATATGGGCTATGATGGTCCTACCAACAATTTGGGTGATATTGGTAGAAAGAGTTTAAGGAGAGAATGGAGCTTTTTATGTGATGCTTACATCAAATTTTTTCTAGAAAAATGAGTGTCTTTAGTACTATTAATACTAATTTGCTTAGTATGCTTTACATGCTTTTGTCTAACAATTTTTTAAATTTCTTTTAAAA
Organism: Apium graveolens; assembly: GCF_009905375.1. NCBI lineage: Eukaryota > Viridiplantae > Streptophyta > Magnoliopsida > Apiales > Apiaceae > Apium > Apium graveolens. The sequence goes on along the minus strand of NC_133654.1, from coordinate 88,259,073 downwards.
GATTTTGATAGAAATTGGTACTAAGCTAGGTAATTGAAACGGTAGAAAGAAGAATATTTATTTTTCTATATTTTTTATGATATTGGCTAACCATTTAGTGCCAAGTTTAAATGTTGTGAAGAAAAATAAAAAGAAGAATAGCTAGATACAGATCAAAATAAGTTCTTGGAGATCTTATTATACTGAAGAAACATGACAACATGGCTTTTGTGTACCACCCGGTATACATATGGTAATAAATTATATCCCTACTTATTCTCAATTTGTCAATGCTTCTTTGACTTCTTCAGATGCTATGACGGTTTTGCAAGGAACCCAACAACCTCCTACAACAGCAACTAAAACAAAAATTGCAAAATCCAAGTACAAGAAACCCCAAGGATAAGGTAGGAGAGGATGAGAGTAAGCTACCCAAGCCAAGCACGTCATTCCTTCTCAAAAGGGACAAAAAAAATTAAAAAGGAAGTTAGCTCATCCATAGTAGTTTCGTCCCAAAATGATTCTATAATTGAACAGAGTTCCGAGATAAGAACATAGAAAAAGGGGGGGCTGTTATCCAAGACACACCTATAATACATATTTATTCTAAGAAGGGTAAAACCTCTGGGGTACATTTAGTGTTTCATCAATCTTCACAGATTCTATGTTAGTGATAACTTCAACTGCTATTCCATTCTTTTCATTAATGGCTATCCCTCAGTCATTGATAAGTGTTAGTCATTGTCGTTGATAGCTCCAATTGTTCCATCAATGGCTATAACTCAGCCTTTGATAATATACTCTGCACCAATCATAGAAGGTACAGAACTTCAAATAATTGCTCTAATACTTGTAGGACTTTAGAGAGGGAGTAAAAATATTTCTGAGAGTGAGAGACTTCCTTGTGAGCAGGCAAAAGAAGATGATGAGAAAGAAAGGATGACCATTTCTTCTAGCACAACAAGTGAAATTGAGAGTACCACCTTAGTAGGTGAAGGTGTGAGGATAGTAAGCTAGGGGCAGGGCCTGATGCAAGAACAGAGAGAAATTAAGAGAACTGCAGGTACAAGATCATTGGATGTTGACATAGAAATGTCTTCCACTCCATCTAGTGATGTTATGTTCAAAGCAGAATATCAAGTTGTTTTGGATAGTGTAAATCTAGATGCTTCTATATATCCAAATTCAGCTTATCAAATTTTTGCTGATCAATCAAACCTGGAAGCTGAAGCTACTCTTGGCTGGATTCATTCTTTAGAATCAATAATGAGAGCTAATGATGATATCTCAAGTGCTCTTTTTGAAGCTGATGATGACCTTGAGTTTAATGATGAAACTGGAAATGATGCAGATGATGATGAAGGAGTTGATGCAGGTCCTTCCATCATAGACATTCCAGACTGGATATTTTCCAATACACTCAGTTTGGAGAACTGAATATGGAACTCTTAGTTTAATACAAGGCATCGCTAGCTATTCAATCCTCATCATCCATAATAACACTACTATTGGCTTTTTCAGTGATCCAATATTAGGCTTCACAAATTTCAACTTCTTCAGCATAAACATGATTGTGAAGACTTGGTAAATGCACTTAAGGATCTGAAAATTGAACACAAATATGAGTTGGATGATAGGCTGCCTCTTCGCACAATGTCTGCAGTTCACTCCAAATTGAACAGAGAAGAGACAACTTCCAGAAGGTTGGATGAAATGGACAAGAGAATGAGCCTCATGGAACTGAAAATGTCCAATATGGACAAGAAAATGGGCATCCAGATGAAACTACTACAATAAATTATCAGTTTCACGGGGAGAAATTAGTAGTTCAAGAAACTGAAAATGTTCAAGAAGCTTCAATTGTCCCTTCATCATCAGCCACGATCACAAGCTTTGCATCTCTACAACAACTGCAGATTCAAGTCCTTGTGAGCAAGGATGAGGAAATCAAAGTTTTTGGCAGTATATCTGGGATACTGGGATATGTCTCTGAAGCTACCAAGCAAAGCCATCAGGTATCCCAACCTCAACCAGCATTATAAAAATCATTACTCCCCACATGTATATAAGCAGATTAATTTAAAAATGATCTCCTTCATCTAAGAATGAGTTTATTTCAGAATTCAAGTTGTCTAAAGCAAGATCCCCTTCTTGGAAAAATGATCTCAAAGGAAAGAAACCCTCTGTAAATGTGCACTTTGTAAGGCCCGAGCCTGATGATGAAAAGATCCCAGCTGAACAGATCAAGAGATTCAAAACTTCTTTTAGTTATGATCTAAAGAAAATATGAGCATGCATATACAGAGGGGGAGAGACAATATACATCTTTTCCAGTCATGAAGGATATGGAGAAGTTAAAACCGAAGAGTTCGTAAGAATTGTACTTGAAAAAGATGAAGGTGGAAGGAAAAGTGAAACAGAGGATGTATTCACTGAACATCAGTTACATCTATCCAAAGAGCTAGAGAAGGAACTAGATGAAGAATTGGAGGCTGAGACTAACGAAGAAAGAGTCAATAAGCCAAAAAGAGCGACAATAAGAAAAGGAGCAAGAACAAAGTCTAGAGTCAAGAGGAGATTATCATCAGATGAACCAGTAGTCACTATTATTACCTCTCAATATCCTACAGTTCAACTTCTTGAACAGGTAGTAGTGACACATGGGTTTAATATTCACGGTGAACCAATATTGCCAAAGGAGGAACTCATTAAGCTACCAACATTTCTTATGAAAAAGGAAGCTCAAAAGAAGAAAGAGTTGAAAGAGTTGAAAAAGCCACAGCCAAAACCATCAGCTCCCAAACAAGTGAATAATCCTAAAGAGAAGGATTCTAACATCTACATTGCATACATTGAGGAGAAATAAATGTTTGATCTATATCTGGAAGAGATTCATGAAGTTAGAGGCTTGGATTTTTTATGATGAACAAAATATATAGCTATCAATGGCTAAATTATCATGTATTTTTATTAATGAACAAAACATATAACATACCATTTCATTAAGTAGGTGTAGCTATCAACAACTAAATTATCATTATCCGATAGCCGTTGGTAGAGTAACTTATCTATGATAAAAATTTGCAGCATTTTTCATGCAGATTTCAATTGATAGTTATTGTTGAAATTGTTCATTCCATAGCCATCATCGAATCAATGGATAAATAGAATAGGATGGCTAATTGTAAATATTCGATTCCATGTAATTCTGGATTAAATGATATGAGTCGTCAATGTCTAGAAGAACATATTTTCAATGGCTAATGAATCAGCCCATCAACGGCTAAGAAGATTACACCATCAATGGCTAATGTAACAATTAGCAATTAATAGTGACTTGATATAGCACATATATCATATCTAACAGACCACATAGGTTGATAGAAAATCTCAGTTTGAAAAATAGGAGCTAAGAGAAAACTGTTAGGTATGAAGTGCAACTAGGGCTGCACGTAGGCTGGGTTGGGTCAGTTTCGACAATTTAGTGACCTAACTCATTTAGTTCGGGTTTAAAAATTTTCAACCCATTCATATCAAAAATAATTATAACCCAGCCCTATTATATGAGTGATGGGTTGGGTCGGATAAGGTTGGGTTGAATGGTTTTAGCTCTCGTAAGAGGGCTATCTTAAGCTAGAAGGGGGGTTGAATAGCAAAGTTACCAATTTAAAAATTATTATGGCATTTTAAAATAATTTATCCCTTTTTAAAACTTTACCGAGTAGTTATGCAGTTTATATGTGCGGAAAATAAAGTAAAAGGAAAGAAAATACAACACCGCGATTTTATCCTGGGTTCGCGATGGCGCAGCCTCTAATAGATTCGCTCACCCCTACGTCCAGTCCCCGAGCTCCTCTCTCGGACTCGAGATTTTCCCTTATAATACGCTCGCTCCTTTAGTAGGCAGAGAAGTCTTTACACCCTTACAAATATTTGTCTTGGTGCGTAATACACGGGTCATCACCTCAAAATAAATGTAATACCTACACAACTTATCTTAGACAATAACTCCCCGCTATTTCTTCAAAGTTGATGTAGAACCCTTGTGTAGACTTGGCTTCCTTAGCTTTTGTCGGTCTTGGATCTTAGTGATCTAGTCTTGGGTCTTTCCTCTTCTTCACGGTGTAAATACTACTAACTCCCTGTTAGTACGTATAGGACTTGGGTCTTAGAGCGAGAATCACCTCACGTCACTTTACCTCAACTAATAAGATAATCCACAAAACAAAATGTATAGAAAAAAGATGGGTTGAACTAGTATGTTATGGTACTAGCCCACAAGATAATATAATATTCAAATAAGAATATTAAATATCAACTATGTATACTTGACTTGAGATATAGAATAATATGTCAAGTATACTTTTGATTACTTCGTCTTTATAGAATATATGTTTATCGGAGTAATATAAGAAGTCTTTTATATATATAAGCAATATAGCTTATGACTTCTTTAGTATTCTTCTTCTTTCGATTATGTATTTATAAATCGAAGAATACTTTAGTTACTATCTCGAAATTGTAACTTATCCTTTTTAGGCTCATATGCTTAAGGATTTTAGGATACTTATATTTTGACAATTATAGAGCCAAAGTATACTTTTAACTTCGTGCACAATTTATAGGTTCTATATAAGCTAAGGTCGAGATAAAAGAAGTGCAAGTAATTGGCTTTGGATTTGTGCTTTTGAAGTTTAGATGGATGATTATGAAGTTTACTATTTATCGATTTATAATCCCACGGAACACTAAAGATGTTAGTGGGGATTATACGATACTTTTCGTAATGATAATATATACACGAACTATGCATTGGCCAAGATTGAGATAAATAAAGTGCAAGTAATTGGCAAACTCGTGTGATTTAATCCATCTTTGATATTTGATAAAATTACAAAGTTTACTATTGATCAAATTATAATCCCACGGAATACTAAAGATGTTAATGAGGATTATACGATACCTTTCGTAATTATTTCTATATTCATGAAATAGGTTGGCCAAGATCGAGATAAATAAAGTGCAGGTAATTGGCCAACACGTGAGGTTTATCAAATATGAAATCTCACTCGTGAGGAGTTACAGAGATTTATGAAATCTCACTCATGAAGAGTTATAGAGATTTAAGTACTTGTATTTTATAGATCTTTTTCTTTATATGTGTCTTTTTGAAGATCAAGTACTTATTCGAATTCCGAGTTCGAATCTTTGTTCTCTTTTCTTTGAGAACCTTATTTATAGGAGATATAGTATTAGATCTTGAGATGAAGTATAGAAATTAAGTACAAAGCTCAAATAAAAGAAACTCAAAGAAGAAGTTAAAAATTACCACTTTTAGAAAACGGTCGGAAAAGTTCGCCGGAGGTTCGACCGAATTTTGGCACTATGGTCGAACTTGGGTAGCCCTTATGTAGGCCGGAGAGTGGTATTGGATGAACTCACTTGGTGGGATGAAGTTTGGTTGGGTGAAGCTAAAATTGTATATTAAAAACCTTGTATATATGTATGTATATAGAAGAGAGAGAAGGTTTTTGAGAAGAAGTATGTGTTTAGATTTGAAAGAGATGAAGAGATGATACTTCTTGAAAAAATCCCAGAAACTTTGTGGCTCATTATCTTGGTTGAAATGGGTTGGCGTGGGGGTTTATTTATAGGAAAAGTTAGGTAGATTGAATGGTGGAGATTTGAGGAAAATGGATGGTGGATGTTGTATGTCACATAGATTGATGACACGGCAAGTAGGTTTTGTTTCTTTGCAACTAGCCATTTAAGAAAAACAAGTTTATGGGATTCAAAACTCTGCTGATTTCTTTATATAATAATATATTTTCCTTTTCTTTTAATCATTGTTTAATCATTTTAATTAAACATTAAGCATCATTAAATATGACCACCCTAACACCTCTTAAATAAATACCATAAAAATATTATAATTACCTAAATATTATAAAATGATGTCCTGCAAGTTTTGGTCAACTTTGGTCAATGGTAACTAGGTCAAACGTGGTCAACTGTGGGACCAACTGCCTCGAAATTTATGCCCGGACAAAAATTATCGAAATGTTACAAATTTTTTACCATGAATATAAAATACCATTTAAATGATCCATACAAAATTTCAAGTCATTCTAGTGAGTGGAAGTATTTTATTTAAAATATATATTGTTCTGTCAGCCTTTTCTTCCGAGTAAATATACTCTTAGTCTTGAAATTAAATATATTGATCTTTTGACCAAAATTTTGACTTGAATAAATACTTAAAATATATTTCCTAATATATAAATATATTTGGTTGGTAGGAAATATTTTTGATTATTTTTCAATAATTTTCTCCGAGAAATGTTGATTTTACGAAATGAGAGAAAATTACTTCAAGAACACACATAGTGGGTTATAAAAATGGATATTAATATTTCAATTATGAATATTAATAATATTTGAATGAAAACTCTTTTTTTGGATTTAAAAATATATTTTGGAGGGAAGAGTAAGATATTTTTGATATAGCATGAGTGTTCTAAGGAATATTTCTGATATATACCTTTTTCGAGCTTGTTGCCTTATTGATGTTGCAATTGAGATCTAAGAAATATCATGTCTTGATATTTCTTCTTTGATCATATTTCCTTATAGATATATTTCATAACGATATAATTTTGATGTTTTAGAGTAATGGAATATCTCTTTTATATGAATATACTTGAAAATAAATTTACTAGTTTAACCATTTGACTTTGATTTGGATCAGTTAAATTCATGTCCTAATGGAGAGGATCTACGTGTATTTAAATTTTATGTTTAATCATACAAATACCAAAATAAAAAATATATCGAAGATATGGTTTCAATCTTCCTCTTTTTGGTATTTGCCAAATAAACATAAAATTTAAAGTTTTCAAGTGTGTGTTTCCCCTTGGTGTATGCATGAGTTTAAAATTTTTTTTGCACATACAGTTTGTGGGACTTATCTTGATTCCTTTCCTAGGATAATTCCTGTAAAAACTTTGTTAGATACATCAAAAATATAGAAGTACAATGTTTATCTAGCAAAACATAGAATTTTTGAAAAATTAGGGGGTCTAAATCCTCTTCCACTTTTGTTTGGAAACATGCCAACAAGTGTCATATATTTGATCATGGAAATCACATCTCATTGTATGAAGCATGAAATGGAGATTCAAGCAATTTAGATAAAAAACTTAATTCCAAAATTTTCTTCCCCTTTTGTTTTACTAAATTTGATGGCTAGAAGATATATGTTGGAACATAGTAAACCATGATAATGTATATTGTTGGTAGCATGAACATGATCAAAATAGTTGTATTTTAAGGGATATTTGTTTCATGCATACTATTACAGATCAAATCAGACTGAATCATGGCAACTCATTTGTTCTAAGTGCACAAAAAATGTTAAGAAGGTGAATATTCTGTTTAATGGACAAATTAAAAAAGAAAATGGGAAGATCATTTTTGCTTCGATCTTTAAGATATGTTTATAATTGGGTTTGCACAAGTTGGTAAAATAATTAAAAGCAATTTTTAACAAGTACATTTTGATCTTGTGAATATGCTTTATGTTTTCTTTTATATATCATGTCATAACAAGTTTATAAAGACAGAACTTTGCATAAAATCAAAGAGACGCAGAACATGCATATGCTAGTTTTATATCATTTTGCTGTCTACAATATAAGAGTATTACACAAGATATTTGTCTATACATTTGAGTTGATGTATTCGATATAGTTAGGCCAAATGAGCATTATAAGATATAAATACAATATTTACAGCTAACTGACTTGAATAGGTTACATGATTAACTTCTAGTGCAGTATGTCGACTGCAAGAACATTACTCATATCTAATACATGCCATCATAAGTTACATGTTAAAAGGCCTAATACATTCTAGTTTGGGGATTTTGATAGAGCTAAGTTAGATACAATGATCAAACAGTGTAACCAATTACAGGAGGTTGTTCTAATACATTCTAATTTAACCTAACCATTTAAAATCTCTATTCATGATACACAAGTCTAGTTCTTCTACAAGCTATGTAATTTTCCATTACACATGTTTCTATACTAAACTCAACAATCCTACCTAACATACCTGAGCAGAGCTTACAGAATTTTCAAATCCAGATCTAACCAGTGTTCCACTGATTACTTCTTACCATTTCATACCTGCATTTAAGTTAGATAATACAAGGACACTAGCTTTCCAAGTTTTCTTTAGTTCTAAAATCTGTAATGTAACTTTTAATCATAGAGATTTATATCAAGCAATTTTTATAACATCATTTAGTTCTTTTAGACTCAACAATTAATCTAGGTATCATGTCAGAACTCTGTTAAAAATGATTATGCCAATCCATCCTTGCAGATCAAAATTACATAAGTAAATCACAATTAATTACAATAAATTTCAGATCAATGTATAAAGGCCCAAGTGTTCCTACAAAGATATGTTAGAGATAAGAAAGCAATTTTATATAATTAGCAAAGATAGATCATTAACCAGCAAAAGTAAAGACTGTAGATATATTATATAGAACAATAATGTTCTCATCAATTAGTGTTGTTCACTAATTAAATATATAACAGAGTTATGCACATGTTTTAAAAGTTTATAAAGATCAGAAGTGCATTCACTCCATAAAATCCAAGCAAATTTAAGATTACAGTCATCCAGCAAAAGGTAGCATAACAAACCAACACAAAGTTCTTAAATTACAGCATATCAAACACATATCAGCAAAAGCAGTCCAAAAACATCAGCACAACACAACACAGAATCATCCAAAAACAAGCAGCATATAGCTCACCCAATTACATTACCATCAGCATCACACACATGAACCAAATCAGGAAAAGTTACAATAAGTGGTCCCCTTGCATCCATACATATGTCCTCTAACTCATGAACCATAGCTAAGTCATCAGAAATTGGAACTTGGAAGGCATTCACAATCTCTTAGTCAGTCATACAGTGTTCTCCTAGGGTAGATGATGCTAAGTTTTCAATATATACAATTCTATTCTTACAAGACACAGTCACACCCTCTAGATATGTTACCTTTTCCTTAATCTCACTATTTTCATGTTTAGCCCTCCTAAGTTCATTTTTAAGTTCATTTATCATGACTCTGACAGACTCATAGTTAGAGAGGAAGACATCTTCTTCTCTAATTATAGGAGGTATCACAGTGGGTTCAACCTCTTGTGGTTCACAGTGCATGAGAGGGATTTATGGCCTATTGTGCTCATTTTTTATGTGTGAATCACCTAGATTAGTAAACTTATCAGGAAGATGAATATTGCATATAAGAAAGAAATAAGTGATGAGGAGTCCATATGGCATGTATCCTACCAGATTAACATTTATCATATTGATAAGATTGACAAAATAAATGCTAAAGTTGATTTTGTTGTTGTAAAGAAGATAAATCAGTTTAACATCATAAAAAATTAAAGTATTTACTTTGATTTGGTTTGGGCTGGACATTTGCCCTTATGATAAGTGCAAGATGATGAAAAACTCATTTAAAATGCTTAAAATGGAATCAATAGTTAACATCAGAAAGATCATATGGAACATCAGACTCATACAAGACACCAAGCATAAGTTCATACTCAGCTTTGTTAAACACAAATAAGGAATAGAAGTCATGACATGGAAATTCACACAAGTGCAGTGGAGGGTGTAGTGCTCTATTAAAACTCTTATTATCAACACAAATTACTTTCTTGTTCACAGTGGTTGTATAATATAAGACTCCTTCTACACCCTTAATGATGTTCATATTACAGTAAAACTCACCCATGAGATGTATGAATTACTGTCTACTCAAATGAAATACTAATCCCTCCCACTTAGCATGCCTAATGACCCTCTCCATTTCACCAGTTAGGTTGACACAAATACCAGGCTGAACATTCTTGACTAAGTCAATGAATTTCTTGGAATTAGAAGGATTAGTAAGGTCTGGTGGTGGAGGCTTAGAGTTGTTAGTGTTTATGTTTGTGTTTGGTTCTTGTCTTAGGTTTGTTTTTCTAGTATAAACTCTAGTTTGAAAGGGTTTGGCAGGTCTAGGGTTTGGAGAGTGAGGAACTTGAAATTTCTTACTCTAATAGAAGGGGATAGTGTGATTTTTGAAACCTTTTCAGTGGTTTCTTGGAAGAGATGGCCTTTGGTGACTGGTTCTAGGGTTTGAAGGAGTTGCAGTTTTGAATGATGAAGTTGTGGTGAAGAAACTGTTTCCTTTCCATATCTTCTAGCATATATGGATTTGTGATGGCTGGTCTTAGCTTAGGGTAGAATGGCCTAGCATTTGGGTTCATAATTGATGAAGTGAATAAGATATGCAGTGAATGAGTGTGTATGAATGCAAATGTAAAATTAAGTATATATGCATGCACATAGCACATAATTCAATATCAGTGAGGAAAATAATTTTCTGTAAAGTAGCCTTTACTGTTCATGAACAATGATTTTCATTAAATGTAGTTTGTAAAGAATTATTGTGCATAGGCATGGTTTGAATAATTCCAGATCCTAGGTATGTGTATAATGCAGCTAAGGTATGATGTTTAGTAGCTGACATATGCAAAGAGTGAAAAATAGTACCTAGGAAATACTGGTTTAGTACTGTTATAAGTATAAAAAGTACACATATTTGGGAGAATGTGTGACATAAAGTCGAAATGCAGCTTACTCTACAACCTATGACCTATGCAAGTGAAAAACAATGCAGTTAAAAATGTTCAGCTTTGAGAAAAGATCAGTGCAGAACGGTTGTCACCTTTTTAAAGAAATAAATTTTCTGGAAACTTTGATTTTTAATAAAGAATGTTGCATTTATTTCTTTAGGCAGCTTGTGTTAAATGAAATGAAATCAGAAGAATATTATCCACATTCAACACACACTGATGCATTCTATATTAATGTGCAATAACTTAGCATTTATTTCAGATAGAATTGGATATAACATAACACACGGAATAATCAGAACATTAATAACAGATATAGCACATTAACTGCATTGTTTTTAACTGAAATTCCACCTAGAATTCTAAGTGGCAATTGATCACGACAGTGATCCGGATACAGGGATGCTCAAGGCTCCCCTGCCAGGTCTTACTGTGAAGGCTGTGTGTGCTTGTGAATTTACTCTTTACTTTGCTATTTGTTCTGTGATTACACAAACTATCCTTAAACACACCTTTCTTGAATCTTACCAAGATACACTCATATTCATAGTACATAATAAAAAGACATTCAGGATCAATTTCACAGATCACATACATATCCAACTAATCAATATAAAAATTCAAAGTATTTAAGTATAATTCATCACTGATGTGTACTGATTAAATCATGTGTACAATTCTCAATAGATCATAAGCACATGGCAGATTTTTGATTGATTCGAAGATTTTGATAAGATAGTTCTAGTCTGGATACCTAATTCTTAACAATTAACATTTATCATACAGTTGCACCTAGTATAGTGACACTATATCCTTAGGTAGTTCTATAAGTTTTATCATACATAGCCATTGGTTGATTAATTCTTTTCCATAAACTTCTCACATAGATTTTTCACAAAGATTCAAGACAGATGAAGTTATAGGTAATTTTAAGAATTTTTCAAAGAAATAAATTGAATTAAATTAATCAAATCATATTCAGTTTCTACTGATTCAAGTTAGATCAAGACAGTTATCAATTAATCATACATATTAGCTTTCACTTAACACTAATCTCATTTCAAAAAAAAACAAACATACTTGACAGATAAGTGATGTGAGATTAAGAGTTCTAACATATAATTTATTAAACAATAATAATTCATATGGACTCTTCTCAAATAGGTAGACAAACATTCAATGTCAGAGATAGTACTCTCTACTCAGAAATACAACTGTGTTTATTCAATTTAACCAAAATAACAGAAATTATTTTTTATTTTTAGAGCTCAATACACAGAGAGCACATAATTTCCTAGCTTCCAAAAGTTGTTAATTAGTTGTGAAATGAAATTTTTGTTAATAAAAAACCACAAGCCCCTTAATCAAGTACAAGAGATTTTTCAGTTTATCCAATCAAGCAGTTATACCCTTAACTTGAGTATATATTAAAAACAATCATGAACCACATTCAAATCTATACTCTTTACTCGAGTATACCAAAACCAACAGTCACAAGCCATATTCACTCAAATATATAAGATTAATCAAATTCGAATGATAAAAAAAAAACTTAACCACATTCAATTTTTAACTCGAATGTATCAAATGCAACATGAAATTCAATTGAATTTAACTCAAATATATCAAAAACATAAACCATGTTCGGATTCGATATATCATATCCAAATTCACACTCTTAACTTCAAGTAGGAACAACAATCAATCACACTCTAACACACTTAATCACAGATTCTCAACACCTTAAGTTTGAGCATAAATATTTCAAGATTCTAAGTATATTTGATTGAATATTTACATACCTGAGTCTGTAGCCTGGCCTAGCTAACATGACTCACCTAGTTGACTTAGTCGCGGATTGAGTCAATATTCAATATGTCGATTCACGTCACATACAGCCGAGTTTTAGCCTCTTCGAGTCATTTCTTCAACCATTTCAGTCTTCTCCTA